>NC_057809.1:616576113-616605506 GCF_018294505.1 Triticum aestivum
ATGTATTTTATAATCATTATTTGCATCATGTAATCACTTATACATGGTGTAGTAAGACTTTATTTGCTAATAAATTACATTTTGAAAGTTCATACCTTTATAATATTTTTCATGATGTGCAATATATATTGATGAAAGTATTTATGTTACCCTCTTATACATCATTAGCACTAGGGCCTCCACAATTCTAGAGCATTTTCCTAGCCTAATCGTTGCATGCATGGTTCATTACGTGGTTCTCTTTATCTCATATCTTTGAAAATTGAATACATGCAGATAAAACAAAAAAAATGTTTGTCTCAGTTTTGATAGAAAAGGTTACTTTCCTGCGTACCAAATTATTTTCTGTGTCATCAAACATTGCTCCTTGACGTATATCTTTACTATTGATGTTATAATGTAGGATTGATGGAGAAACTTTAACTATTTATAATATTTCAAAAAATGGAACAACTTGTCAAAGAAAGCTAGCTTATTCAAGGAGGATTTTATTAGCGGAATTCGCTTTTGCAAAACTAAAAGCAGGAGGTTGCCAATTAAATGAGTAATTTTTGGAGTGCTTAGTCAGAGTGTGAGAATTTGGAGGTTAAGGAAGTAATGTGGGCTATAAGGAGGTATTGCAATTTGTGCAGAGAAAACTTTCAACAATTAATGATGAAAACCTAGTTTTGGATCAATTTGGTATCAGTAGGAGACCACATGCGTCAACACGATCACTCAAGATTGAACAATTATCTCCTGAAACTGCAGATATAGTACTTCCTGGAACGAAGACTTTGAGCATAACACCCATGATCCATTCCCAGAATTCAGTACTCGTGTTATCCTCCTAATTCTTGGTGGTCTTCCAATTTTTGGGGCGTAGATATTTGCTGGTGTATCCTATAAAAAACATGAAATCATACAGTTAACCATCATATTGCTACATTAAACTGGAACTTTTGAATGAACCAGAAGTATTATAATAGTTAATCAATCCATGAGCATTTGTTGCTGCTAAGTATCCTCATTCTTCGACTTCTTATCATCTTGTGGCACTAAACTTTGTGGTAAATATACCATAGAGGCATGTCTAGAATGCAAGAATTTTGCATAAAACATAACAATTTGTCCACAATTACGATGAATACAGCATGAGTGAGTACAACAATGGTAACCTCCACTGAGATGAACTTAGGAGGTAATGAATTATTTTATACTAATAATTGAAGCACCAGCTTATGATTTGATTATTGTTCCCATGGGAGATGATACAACATCCATTCTTCAAATTAAAAAGACAAATAGCAAAACAAACATTAGATCAGTTTTTACCCCGTTTGTTTTTTATATCTAATATCACAGTCAAACCCTTTAAAGGTACACAACAGGAGAAGAATCCTAATGCACGGGCAAAGTTTTTGAATGCAGTTTCATAATTTTTCTTCGCATCCGACTTCCAGACATGTCAGTGCCGATATACTAAATGTTTTTTTTTTTGCGGGAACAACTTAGAGCATCAAACATTTCCATCAGATGATACTGGGAGCCAATACCAATATAGATTGACATGTTTACTTATGTCTACACGTTAGGTTTCTTCTACTAGTTCATGGTTTGACTTAAATTTGGAAAAAGTTAGTTAAAGCATAGGTTTCATTCTGAGAGCTATTGAATGAACGATGCATCTTGCCGAATTGGCACAATGGCACAACACGACGGCAAGTTATTCTTTTTCTTTTGAGGAGAACGATTTCAAGTTTTTTTTGTGACAGTAGAGTAATGACAAGTTTCTCTTTTATTTTTGAGAAATGTCAATTTTATTTTTGAGACAACAATGGCAAGTTGACAAGCACTGTGGTGCCTCTAATATATGGGCCGCGCGGTTCGTGAACGTTCGGCCCAGTGCAAAAGGAATCGTTCGTTACCCAAACGAAAACCCCTCAAAAAGAAAAACCCCAAACGAAAAGGAAAGTGCGCTCACAGAGAAAAGGAAAGGAGTTTCCGGCCATCAAACTGGCTCGCCAATCCCCATCTATCTACCTACCCATACTACTCCTGCACGAACGTCGACCGATCTGCCTGCAAGCAGCAACGCCGCAAAAGCAAGTCCACAGGAGCCGGAGATGGACGCCGACGCAGAGAGGCAGGAGGTCATGGCTGACGGAGACCCGGAGGCCGAGGAGAGGAAGCGCAACGCCCGGATGTGGTGTGAGGCCGTGCTCTTCACCGTCCCGGTCACCATCCTCCTTGTCACCTGGTTCGTGCTCGGCTCGCCGCGGCCGCGTTACTACATCACGATCCGCTCCGTCTCCGGCCTCGACGCCCCTGCGGCGGCGGCGCTCGGGGTGGTCGACCCGACGTTCAACCTTACCCTCGGCGTGGCCTCGAAAAACTACGAAGAGAGCGCCTGTGTGGACCAAGACACGTTCGTGGAGGTGGCCTACCGCGGCGTCCCACTCGCCGGTGCCACGGTGGGGCGGCTCTGCGCCGGGCCACGGATGGCGACTGAACGGCCTGTGGTAGCCAGGGGGGAGGCGGTGCATGTTCCGGAGACTGTGATGGATGCCCTAGTGGAGGAGATGAGGCAAGGGGCGGCGGTGTTCGACGTCGCGCTCAAGCTCCCGGGGGAGATCGATGGGAGGAGGTTGGGGAGGAAGTGCCGTGCTGGGGCCGCCGCCACCGCCGCCGCCATGTGCACTAGTGATCTCTATTGGATGGACCTCTAGTTAATAGCTTGGATTGAAGTCTTTGTTGCTCCCTACTCGTTTTAATCGTTCGTTGCAAAGTCTTTTTGGAACACCTGCATGCCTAGTTGCTAAGTCATGTAGAAACTATTGCCGCCTGATCTTTAAATATCTCGCTTGAGCTTACTATTTACATTGAAATATATTTTTTTTGTTCAAAATTGGGCAATATATGTCTTGCTCCTATTAGACAATAACACCCAACCTCGGTTTCATTCAGTTGATAAACAACAACAAAATAGACACTGTACTATTACTATCCGGGCGGATTAATACGATAGGCCGGGGTTTGTAGGCCATCTGCTCGAAACGAAAGAAGTGTTATATACCATCAAAAGCATATCATTGAAATTGTATTCAAACAAAGTTTCTTAACACATAATTTTAGTGATGTATAACATATATTGTGTTAGTTAAATTGACGACCTACAATACCCGTACGCCCTATGCCCCCGTCCAGAGGGAGTACTCATGTTTATGCAACACCATCTATATAACATTTTTTTGCGGGAAATAGGAAGATTTCATTACTCAAGGCGGCTTTTCAGCATACACAAATTTACAACTTCGTGTGTGCCCGTACCAAACCAAATGGCAGTACGGGATGTGCTCCGCCCGTAAGCCGCGAGACTATGACTAACTTTATTTTGAGTACGTCTAATATGCGTAATTGAAATCTCCCATGGGTCGTCAGACATTAGTAACTGAATGTCGCGCACAATAGTCTTGTCTGGAGAGCAGTCCCCATGACTCGTATTTAGCATCAAGACTGCGTGAGCGCAGTCCAACTCGATCGCAATGGGTAATCCGGTGCGATGAAGAGCAAGATCAAGGCCTTCTCTGCACGCCATGAGCTCTGCCTCTAGTCCATCATCACATGTGGTGATCTGCCTGCATGCAGTAAAGATAATAGCACCGCCGTCATCACGTAGCACCATTCCACCACCAGTCGCCCTTGTTTCGTTGATGTAGCTCCCATCTGTATTTAATTTGGTCCAGCCATGTTGTACACACGGCTAGATATTCGGCACTCACATGCTATCTACAAATAAAATTATGACTAAAAAAGTATACACAAACCGCATAATTCTTTTTAGAACATTGATTCAAAATGTCTTTACCATACGTGCAGACTTAATTTCAAAATGTAATCCACAAGTAAAAAAAGGCCAAGCCAGACTATGACAATTTATCTTAATTATATCAAGTTTTAAATTATTTTTGAGAGTTTTAACCACGTTTAGATGGTGTGATTGTAGATAGTTCACCCGTTCTGGTTTATAACATGTTTTCTGAGATTTAAGTTTGACCATGTATTTAATTAACCAACATTGTGGTAGGGGATTGGCAGTATTAGACGCAAAATCAGTAATCAGAAGTTTACTACAAGACACTAATATGAACATTAAGCCTTCTATACTATTACTATTTTGCAGCAAAAATGTCATAAAAGTTTCAGGATGATTTGTGTTCCTGATTAAAAAAATACCTTCTGCTCAAGCGCAATGCACGCAGGGCCGGCCCTGAGATTTCAGGGCCCGGGGCAAGACAAGAAGAAGGGGCCCTAAAGTCACTTGAACATATGCATTTCTTTTCTATTTCAATTGCAAAACAATTACTCAATACACTACAATTTATGTTGCCGTGTCATCTCGACTATTAAAAAAACAGACACTCACAATAGAAGTTGGTTGCTCCTGTGAATCTACACTTGTACTTTTTTGTTAGGTGAATTAGTAACATTTCTGTGCGACCACTTCCATGCCTACTAAATTTTTATAATCCTATAATCGTTCACTGGTTGTCCTTCCACGGTAAATAAAGCTAATTCCTCAGAATTCCTAGCAGTGGAGGTACTCTTATTTGTTTGCTGGGAAGCAATATAAATACTTGTCTGCGTTTTACAAAAAATGTCAATAGCTCCTTTCTATGACGCAATCAACTCATATGCCGCTGCCGGAAAAATAATCTCATATGCAAGTTTTTTTTCCTTGTTTTTAGATGGATTATTTCCAGATAAATCTTGTTAATTAGCGCATGAACATATGATACAATAAAGTAAGAACACTGCTAATTACATTAAAAATGCTAAGATAGGCATGGAAGAAGGTACCTGGATGGCTAGAAATTTAGAAATTGCAATTAAGCTTCTGCTCCTGTTTATGAGTCATGAACAGAAATCTGAATTTCCAACAAAAAGGGAAATCTGAGTTTTCTTTTTCTAATCCCAATGAATACAAGAAATTAGAGTGTGAGAGAGAGATATGCATCAGGATTAACTTCACGGAACGAACGATCTAAAAAGAGAGGGGATTTGCGTTGAAGAGGAGATTCATGGAATCTGGAAGGTTGCGTTACCTTCCTCTACTAATCGCGCCCAGCAGCCCATAATCATAATTAGACGACGCAGACGGGGCGCCGTCGACCTAGCATGGATGATTCACTGCCGATTGGGGAAGAGAGAGAGTAGAAGCCGAGAAAAGCAAGCGTGTGCGGCTAAGCCGAGAATTAATCGATCTGTTAGATATTTTTCTCTTTTTGAGAAAATCGGTCGATCTGTTACGTACGAGAAACAAAGTCATCTGGGGACCCTCCTACTCGGGGGCCCAGGGCGGCCGCCCCCTGCCCCCCTCAGGGCCGGCCCTGAATGCATGCCTTTTCTTTCTCTTTCAGTATTCCATTCCTTGGATGTTTTTCTTCTTCTTTTTTCAACTGTTTCTTTACCTTTAACTCGAGCTTCAGGACGGCGTCCTTCCGGGCTTTCACGACTTGTTCTTTTGTATCAATGAAAACTCCATGATGAGTCTGAGTAAACATGTCCTAGTTCCCAACGCGTGCGTTGGTCTGGGTCACCTCAACGGAAGAGTCTCCCAACACTAAACCCGGTGTTTAACTTCACCTTACACAAGGCAATGGATGAATTAATATAAATATTTTTTATACTAAAATTTTATACTTTTGGACTTATTTGTTTATCATGCTATAGGTTCAATGAGTATAATTTTTCCATCAATTAGATTTTATATTTGAGCACATAAAAATATTAATAAATATTAATTATAGTGTTTCTCATTACACATATATAATGTATATTAGGAAAACTTTTATTGTGCCAAATTTAAGTTATGTGTTGTTGACAAGGTCCTTTTTTGATAATTATGTAATTTTATAGTGTTTACATATGTATTTGGGAGTATGTGTGTTTGCTCGTTTGTATCATAGTAGGGGTTTCTAGTCTATCATTATATAAACATATGAATTGAAACCTCTAGAATACAATTTGAAATTTGACAAATGTGTGTATCAAGTTGGGTTGAACAATAAGTTCATAATATGTGTATGTTACATAACTTGGTATTGAATCAACATTGTTTATAGTAACCATCAATGAATTAAAATAGTCGCTGATTTTACGTTTGCATACATATGATTTGATTATTTTTTATGCGTGATTGAATGCACTGGATTCCATCCTCTGTGTACTAATATTGCGTACATAGCATCATAGTTTAGTGTTTAATATTGTAACTTAGACACACACACAAACGCAGCGATGTAGCTCTGTTAGAAACTCAAATCCACCCGCACCAGGAGCGTGACTTTCACATACTACAATAGTTTGCCATCTCATTGGAAATTTTTTTGGAAGGCATGCATATTAAAATTTGCTTCCCCTGGTCACAACTGACATAAGAGGATAGAAGCATTGCATTTTCTTTGAAAACTTGGAAATATATTAGCCATGAAACATAAAAGGAAAGCACGGAAATTTATTAGTTTCCTTTCGAACATTTCAGCTAGAGAGGAGGTTTATGCATGGTAAGTGTTTTTTAGAAGCAAAAATCCGCAAGCAATCGATCGATCCATATATATTAGTAGACGCGGTCCCCTCCGATCTTTACTTGGAGCAAAGCCGTACCATTAATCCACAAGACCACAAGTGAAGCTCGACCAGCCAGTGGAACAAGCAATCATCTTCATCAAATGGTGCAAGAGTGTTTGACTTCAGGGGTGAACATGCATGGCATTACTGACTTGGATGGAGAATCTTAATCCCACCACCACCATCACGGAGTAGTTACTCTATTATCATCCATCGACCCTCGAGAGAAATGGCAACTATAAACAAATAGGCCCAATCGATATGCAAGTTGCTTCTAAAGCAGTTTAGTAATCCATATGCATTGTAGGAGCATCCATTCCATAAGTATGAGGTGGTTGCAGTGGCAGATCCTTTGTCTATGGCCATACATCTCTAGGTGATGAGGACCAAAGGTGGTGCGATAGTGGATCGATGTGGGGACGCGATGTCCTTAACTTCTTCACGTTTTCTTCAATGGTGTGGGAGGGCCTTGGGTTCTCTCGCCATGATTCATCAAGTGAGAATGTGCCAGCTGGTAGAGACGTTACTTATGGTGACGGTTTCAACAAGTACATGAAGATTCTCCTGGCGAAAGCACATGAACTCGCCAATGTCTAGACCAGGCATTTTTGACATGCATGTGTTGTGATCTTGTTGAAGGTGTGATTTGAAGCTCGGCTCCAGGGATAAAAATCACAAATTTGACCTTCGGTTGGACACGTCGAGCATCGGCACACGCGCGGCGCCCTCTTTTTAAATGCTTTGTCTAGGAGTAGCTTATTTTTCCTTGTTCGCTCAGATCTCAAACAATCGTACTATGACGCATGTAATGATCCATGGTAGGTTTGTTGAGATATACTATTGTGAGGACATGTACAATGGTTGATAAGACAATTTTATCTTAAGTCTTGCATGTAATTTAGAGATGACAAAAAAATATGTCTACAATGGGTTATATCTTAGCCTTATCTTTAATAACTAGCAATTCCTTAAAACATGGTGAGACAAATTATGCTAAGAGATCATCTCTTATCTTATCTTAAATAAGAGAAGACAAGCCTTTTCTTACGAGTTCTCTCTCCTCCACCTCATCATTTATCCTACGTGGCACTCGTAAGATAGCACCATTGTACATGCCCTGAGATGCTGCGGTTTAAATGGCGTCAAATATTTTTTATGCTGACTTGCTGAGCTCGATACTTGTTGACTACTCCTTTTCGTAAGAAGAAAAAAAATATAAACGACACAACCTATAGATAACACAATGATGTCGCCGTGTCTCTCCGTTTGACTGGGCTACATTGACCAAGTAGTATTGCTATCAAATTGTTTATGATGAAATTCCGGATATGGGAACCCAAGAAGCACGTTGATCCTATAAGAAAGAAAAATAACTAGTACTAGCTATTACGTCATGTCAAAATATAAAATAAATTATGATTTTTTTTTGCTATTCCGTGCACGACCTTCTCTGGCTAGCAAACAGTTTTATCACGGAGATCAGATCGGTTGGCTCCAATTGTTTTCTATCGGGACACCCAAAGAATCGATTTAGAAAGCTCGCCGGTGCCGATCTATGTAAAAGTCGCAAAAGCAGTACGATCGATCAACCGGAGATGGACGTGGAGAGGCAGCAGGCAGTCGCGCCTCAAGGAGACCGGTGGATCGACAAGATCAGGTGCCCCGGCCTGTGCGACACCGTGTTCATCGCCATGTGGGTCATCTTCTTCATCTCTTGTCTGTTCTTCATCTGGCCAGTCCCGCATTACTACGTCGGAATCGGCTCAGTCTCCGGCGTCCCGGCCGCGGCTGCGACGGTCGTCGACCCGGCCTTTAACCTCACGCTCGGCGTCGCCTCGTGGAACTACATCGGGGGAGCGTGCGTCGATCGCGACATGTCCGTGGAGGTGGCCTACCGTGGCATCCCGCTCGCCGACGCCAGGACCTCGCGGCTCTGCGTTGGCGCACGGAAGGTAGCGGAGCAGCCCGTCGTCGCAAGGCGGGAGGAGGTGCGTGTGCCGGCAGACGTGATGGAGGCCCTCGCGGCGGACACGAGGCGAGGGGAGCAGGTGTTCGACGTCACGCTACAGGCCCCGTGGAGCTTCGCCGGGAAGAAGCTGCTGTACCGGTGTGGCGTCGGGGTCGGGCCCAGCGGCGCCGCCTGGTGCAGCGAACTTCACATGGTGTAGATTTTCATTGTTATTCTTCTGGGGGTCCCGACAATGCCCCAAACCCATGGATTGAGATTCTGAACATGTGTAGCCTTTGTTCATTTTACATCAAAAAAGATCATTAAACTGCATGGACAAGGCAGCATATGTAGCCTTTGCGATGAGCAACAGATGTTTCGGCATTTGTTCCATGATTGTAAGATTTCACATATAGATTCGCATGCCATGGACTTCCATTTTAATATATAAATGCACCACCGCGTTAATATTATCGTGGGTGCTCAAGTTTTTGATGTTACAAGGTTCTACAAAATTGCTAGTGTCAAATCTCATCCTTTGCATCACCTTGAGCAGCTTCTATGTAAAATCGTACATGTGGTATGCCGATATGTTCGTGGAGGTAGCCTACCATGGCATCCTGGTGACCAGCAACATGCTGGTCTGTCTTTGCACCAAGAGGGTAGGTGTTTGAGTTCAGCCCTCGCACCAAATAAACGAAAGAAAATGCCGAGGTGGTGCCACGTTCTAGGTCACGTGTGTCGCTGCTTTGTGCAGTGAACCCTATTGGATGGATTGGTGTCTAGATAGTTTGTTTCAAGTCTTTAACATAGTCAGATTTCAAAATTAGTTATTTTTCCATAATAAGTTCTTTATTGCTTGGGAGCTAGGGTGGGCACACATTGCGTCAATGTTCTTCTCAATGACATTGATGGTCGGGGAGATGACAAACATCGTTTATGTGCACTGATTATGCCTTTCACATTTTCCTCACAACATATACTTTTATAAGTCACCTTGATTCCACGCGCAATTCATATACCCTATAATTTGTTTCCTCCAACTAGTATATCAAATTAGTTAGTAAGCTGGTTAGCGGGCATTCAACATAACCTTAAGGGACATATCAAGTGGGACAATCATAGTTAGTGTGTCTTACTTTGGGCAATTCAGAATTGTTGGAACAATCATGTTTTGAAAGAACGATTGTTCCTTTACTTTTTTCACGGAGGACCCATATGTGGTCATTTATTACTTCAGCGTGCGGATGATCATGATTATAAGGCCCTTAAATAATGCTTCATGGGAGATGGTGGCAGATGAATTGGTTAACACGTTTGGCTGACGAGCCAGCATTAGATTACATGTGTAGTCATATACTTAAATCTAAGAAAATGTCGACTTAATTTAGCAAATCAGAAAGAAAAGTGAACATCATGGAGAGCTTTCGGTCACCGTCGAGGGAGATACCCAACACATGATTATCTTAAATCCAAGTCGTCGATGATGTTAGCTGTGTGATATAATCAGCATTTAAAGTTTTACAACTTCCAACAAATTCAACTTTTTTTTTGAGAATCAACAAATTCAACTTTGCCTAGTTAAAAATAATACATTGCTCGAAGACGAGCCCATGTGAGGCATATTGCACATATATACTGTCAAGCACACATACAAAGTTAATGTGACATAGCACTATATATAGCAACATATTAATTTGTAAATACTTCTGGAGAGATGCAAAATAATGATCAATACCACATGAATAAATAAAAACTACACATAAAATAACTAGTTTGCATAATTCGCAAAAGAAAACTAGTTTGTATACTAGAGCTAAAACACCATAATAGTTCTTCATCATACCATAGTCAATGGCGGAGTGGCCCATATGCCGAGAAGAAAGACTGACATTGTCGTGGGCCATCACAAACTCTACTTGTAAAGAAAAAAAATTCTTAATACAATCAACAAAATTGTAACAGTTGCAGTACTTACGCGTGTATTTTTTGATAAACGGTGGATTTTGTTGACTCGGAATGGAGCATCAAGAATATACATAATACAATGAGCACATACTCAGCCTCTGCATAGTTAGGATGCACACAATCAACACCAACTAACACACGAAAAATACACGTCAATAACTAGCAGAGTGATACAGGCAAAGCTATGTGTAGACGAGGAAAAAAGAAAAAAGAACTAATCGACAAAATTTGCAAACTAAAATGATGACCATATAAGCACCAACCAAACTACGCTAACAACTAGCAAAGTCATATAAGTACTTATGCGTGTATGGGTGACCGTCTTCGCTCCCTCCGTCTCAAAATAAGTGTCTCAACTATGTACTAACTTTAGTACAAAGTTATACAAAGGCCGAGACACTTATTTTGGGACTGAGGGAGTATATGAATAAAAAAGTTTGTTTGATATTTCCCAAACAAGTTCACATAGAGTTCAGAACAAAAATATGGACATGTTTTGTAAAAAATGTAGGGAAAATGTAAAACGGCTATAACTTTTGCATACGATGTCGGAAAAAAAGTATAATATATCAAAATGTTCAGAACGAAAATCCGCTTCCGATTTTGACAGCCTACGACCTGTTTGCAAATTTTTAGAATCCTCATATTCTAAAAGAAAAAAACTTATGCTCAAATTTCAGTTTTTTTTGAATTTTTGTTATATCTGGTCAAACTATGGTCAAACTACCTATTCAAGAAGTATTAGTGTTACTAAATAATTATTCAAGAATATTAGTGTTACTAAATAATTATTTCAGTTTTTTTTGAATTTTGGTCAAATATGGTCAAACTATGGTCAAACTACTTATTCAAAAAATATTAGTGTTACTAAATAATTATTTCAGTTTTTTTTGAATTTTGGTCAAATCTGGTCAAACTATGGTCAAACTGTGGTCAAAGTGTGGTCAAACTAGGGTCAAACTGTGGTCAAACTACTTATTCAAGAAATATTAGTGTTACTAAATAATTATTGTTTTTTAGAACAATAGTTTCAAACTCAAACAGTAAAATGTGTGACTTCATGCGGAAGCTAAATTCTTGACATCTTACTATTGTCAGGAAAACAACAAGTGCAGACTTGGAAATGAGGGAGAATAGAACCCGGAAGTTAAGCGTGCTCAGGCCGGAGTAGTGAGAGGATGGGTGACCGTTCGGAAAGTTAGATGATTTGGAATGATGAGGGGTGATTAGAGATTAAAGGTTAAATTGAGCAGTGATGAGGGGTGATTAGAGATTAGAGGTTAAAATAATTCAGAAATTTGAAAATAAAAAAATTCAAAAAAAATCATAAAATTTCCTTTAGTACCGGTTGGTGTTAGTAACGACCCTTATGAACCGGGACTAAAGGCCCTTTATCTACTAGTGTTAATCGCATGGGAATTCCCTTTGTTAGATAAAATATTTCCAGCAAAGTGGGAGATGGGAACCACTCCGCGAAAAATTAAGGAAGTTTGCTCTCACTTAATGGTATGCACATTGTTAATATTTGCATTAAATATGAATTTGTCGCTACTTTTTCAAATAGTTGGATTGTGAATTTAAGCTTCTATATTATATTGCTGGAATACAATAGCAATTTTATTGACTTGCTAACAATTTCAAAGGAAATTATGTATATTGTCTGGTTTGTCAATGCTGCTAAATCTTATACACTTTGGAATTGAAAATTTTACCATGGAAATCCATGGTGGAGGAAGAATATCATTGTTTAAAAGGAAATACTATTTGGAAAAGGAAGAGTCCAAATATTGCTCAATGATAAAATTAGTGCATTACCGAATTTCACACGATGGTCTATTCTTTCTTGATGGTCAATTGGAAGTTAGCAACCCAAATTGTTATTAGGGGAAGATAAATCCATAGAGAGGAATGTTGATAATGGGAACACATGCTTGGATTTTTTTTTTATGGACGACTTGGTCACATATAATGGAACGGAATTGAGTGGCTTACGAATTCCGGAGTTCAAAGTTTTAGTGGGAGGAATTTGGTTTTGGAAGCACCTATGTAATGCGTATTTGACTTGCATGCCTTTTCTTAAGGTGGAAAGAGATAAAGAAACTTCACATCGTTTCTATATATACTTATGGTATTTTTTTGGACACTCCCACTAGGCCAGATTGTTTATTTCATTTTACTCATCGATGATTGCACTTTATATGGTTACATTTTTACCTTTTCATTATCAAAGTCAGAAGGTTTTATTGTGTTGTTCACATGTTGTACTGAAGTGGAAAATCAGTTAATTAAAGTATATCAAAGTCTTAACAACTGATTGGTGGGGGAAGTACACTTCAGGAATATATCAATTTAATATGTAAAGAGCATGGAACTACATTCCCCATTGTCATATAATGTATACTTCACAATTGAGTGGAGGAATTGAATATCTTTGACTGGAAGGAAGTATTTAATTTTGGAAGAAAATTATCAATTACTGCAAAGCACACACCAGGAAATTGTTAATTCTTATTCTAGTGGATTAAGTGTATGTTTTTTTGCTCTGGAAAAGAAAAACTGGTGGGAAGCGGGAGTTGATATTTTATGGATAATGGTGGAACTATTGGCAATCACACTAGAATATAATTTTGACCCCAAAGGAAACTACAAGTGAAAATCCTGACACTAACATGCTTAGGATAAGTGCGAGGAAATAACTTGGAATATGGAGTCTAGATAAGTATCATATGTTATTTGGGGAAGTGACTCTAAATTTTTAGAGGAATAATGAAAGTCTTTTTAAAAGGCTTAAATTTTCCATCAAAGCAAGCTACGGGTGGAAGCATTGCCGGAAGGAATAAACTCAATGAGGAAGAATAAAAGTTTGGGAACTTGTTACTTTACCAAACAACCACAAGCCTATCAGTAGTAAATGGATTTATTTACTGGAAGTTTAAAGCAACATGCTCAATGGAAATTACAATTCTAGTCTTGATATTAAAAATCCTTTACACAAAGAAATGTTTATACTTTGTGGAAAGTCATTCTCTCGTGGGAGTTGTAGCTTCTCTGGAATTTAGAGAAAGTGGGAATGAGAACAAGGTTTGCTAACTTAATATATTAATTTAGGATCTTGTTACAAGCATCACATCAATGGTATATCATGTCATATGGTTTTCTTAATATGGAAGATAATCATATACAAAGATTAGCGTGAAGTGTTTTGTGTTACTACTATATGTGCTAACTATGTATTTGTTGTTTATAAATATCACATTGATGGAAGTGAAAACTTGGTTATCCTCAAACTTTCTTATGAAAGGCATGTCTGATGCTTCCTATTTTTTTGGAAGTGGAAATCATAGAGAATGTTTTGAAATGTTTTTCTATGGAAAAGTGCAAACCTGTCTGAAACCTTTGATAATGGGAATTATACTCTGTGAGGAATTATGTTTGAACTCGGGTGGAAAAAGAAAGAGTGATGACCTGATCTTAGCCATGCCACTGAAATTGTTGCTATTTTGATTAGCATGATAACTCACACTTGCTCGAATTGGTAGCGAGTGCAAGGTGAATCCTGGAAAGGTTGTTGAAAACATAGGAAATGCATGGCGTAATGTCGAGGAATCATGAATTATTCATTATACCTTGATGGTCACAACCTTCAGCTGCATGGATGGATATATTAATGTTCTTTGTTGGTCTTCATAATGTATAAAGGAAACATATTTGAATGTCATTTCTCTATGAAAGAAGAACACTTTGATGGGATTTAAGCATTAAAGGAATGCATGAGGTAAGGGAATTATTTTAATATAATTATGGTCGTGGAAGAGCATCATAACCGGTTACTTTGTGATAATATGACTCCAAAACTCACAAAGTTTATACATGCAACGTGAATGCATCGAGGGAAGGAACTATCTTTTGACCATGTTAATCGCATGGGAATTCCCTTTGTTAGATAAAATATTTCCAGCAAAGTGGGAGATGTAGGAATTTGTGGCTTGCAATATTTTTATATGTCCACTACATTATTATACTCCCGGAATAAAAACCTCGGTGTGGAAGTATTCACGGAAATAACCGGGAATACTTGATGTGGAATTGTACTTAAGAAAATATACTTAAGGAAGCCGGTATGGCTATACTGGAATACAGAACACAGTTTATATGAATACACTGGAATTATACCCGGAAACAGTATAGAGTGGGATGCCAGGTTGTCCGTAGGATTGGCTCTATGGATTGTTAAAGCCTGCGAGTTTGATTTTGAATTCAAACTCGGCGCATGACTCACACATGCGTGTATGGGACCAAATTGATTAACGGTATTTGGACTCGGTAACTGGTTGTTGATTATTGTGGTTGGTTTGACAAGTCACAAGTCCTAACTGAAAATAGATTAAAATATCTGGAACTTGGAGTCTGTATAAGGTCCCACCCTCTAGCCTCAATATGCATTGTGAGCGGCACCACCGATAAGGCAGAGGAATAGAGGGTAAGCTGTTTAGCTCCAAAAAACCTAATTTTTCTAACAAACGTTAGGTGAAGAAGAAGCAAGTGTTAGGTGAAGAACATGCAAGCACTATTTGAAAGAACATGCAAGTGTTAGGTGTAGAACATGCATGCAGAAGAAACGACAATATATGAACGCTCGATGTGCCTATATATAAGGGAAGGACACACGTCTTCGTTTGCATCTCGCCAAGGCGCAGTCATTAGAGTAAGAAGCTGCCCAACATCTTCAAATAAATCGTGCGTAGATGGCTCAGCGTGAGATCCAACTGATAGTTGCCGAGGGTGAGCAGGCGCCTAATGCAGGAGCCGGCTCCAACGCTCGTGGTGCTGGTGGTGGCGCACGTAACGCGGCGCCGGTGGGGTCGGCTGCGGTGGCCGATAACGTACTCGAGCCGGTATTGGGTAATTCAGTTTTTCTTTTGGAACTTAGACTTTGTAAATATATACTTTATTTATAGTATAATTAACCTTAGAACAACTGTTCTACAGTACAGGCTTCAAAAAAAGATACCGTACTCGAGCAAGCTAAAGATGACGAGGAGTTTCTGAACAAGATGCGCGGGTGGCTGATGGCGGTGGCCACGCTCTTCGTCGGCTTCGCGTTCCAGGCGGCGATGCACCCGCCTGACTGGATGCCCAAGGACTACTGTTTTGGAGACTGGTGGCGGGTGGGCACACGTCAACCCTTCAGATTGCGCTATGAGAGTTTTGCGGCACCTATGTTCATACTGTTGAACACCATGACTTTCGCGACAGGATTGGTTCTGTTGAAAAGGCTGCTGGCGATTGAAAAGACCCCGGCTACAAGTGACATGAATCAAATAAGATTCATGGTGGCCAGTCTCTCCGGGTGTGGGCTAGTTACGTACGTGTCCGGTATCTCCAATGATCCATTCGCTGCTTCAATGGTTCTTGCTTCTCTCCTGGCGTACATCGTAGCGGCTCGCGTGGTGCTGAGAGCTGGCCCCCCACCGAATATAGCATGAACATATACTGGAGTAACCTGTTCTGTGTATACTTACTGAGCTAAGATATTCAACGACTCCTACTGTCGTACATAGGGTTCCATAGATTACTCCAATCCAAAATAAATAGATTACCCTCTCTGCCTAGCCTACCAATCCAAATTCAACTAATTATCACATGTCAGCTAAATTAAATTGACAAATGCATAGCATGATATATTATTAATTATATCAATAGTCAAATCATTTCCCAGAATAAGTCGACATGATGAATGATCCAGCAGTTCAATTATCATGACCACAATTTAATCGCGCACTATCAATCCAAACACCATCGAGTGTCTCAACTTAGTGATCAATCATTATATCATATATAGTTGTACAACTCATTTGTTATCATCAAACCCAATGTTTCTATTTACCTTCAAATACGTAGAGCTAAATAATATCCATATAGGATCAAACGATCCAAATACATGAAACAATTACCCCAAATCAACTACATAAAGCAATCGACAATTAGAAATCACTCTCGCCGCCGCCGAAGCAGCATATCTACACAAAAATCGAGCTCGTCATCGACCAAAACATAAAATCAACACAAAGTGAGGTACATACCAATATTTGGCGTGGTCGATGAGGCCGCAGATTTGGGGCTTACCATCATGCAGTCGTGTGACCCCTTCATGATCGTGCAAGTCCAGGTCGCTCCTGGAAGCATGCCCATCTACTCTTTGCGGAGTCACCATCTACCACTCGGCCTTCGCCGACCACACTGCCTTCATCTCGATCACTTGGTAGCGTCACCGTGACCGCACAAACGGAACCTATAACACCGCCTCCTTCATCTATCTCCAATGGGTGGATGCGCATGCAGACACAGCAGACCATATAGGAGTTTTTGAAAAGGAGCGGACGATAGGATGGGAACGATTTTACAGCGAAGACCTCAAACCCTAGCGTCTCTGTAGTGTAGGAGGGGACCGGAGTGACGGTAAGGAAAATAAATTGAAGAAAAATTGTATAAAAAAATGCTCCTTGAATTCTTCCAAGGGGGAAATGGCTGCGTATTTCAAACAGTGCAATGGCCTACAGGTAGAAAAATTATACCGAAAATGCCACTCAGGAGTACTACACGAAAAAGGGTGTAATAAAACGAATCTAAACGGCCCATATTCACCTGATTGTACTAGGAAAGAACTACAAAACATTGTACTTAAAATGGGCGTCGTCTTGAATAAATCTATAGGTATTTCTAAAAAAATATCCTCCTTTTTTACTATATCAAAACCCCTTTTCTTAGTAGTAGTTGTTTGCTAGCGAGACGTGACAACATACCACCAACGAATATGACAGCATGCCCGCATGTGCTGCAAGCAGCTTTTGCGAGCTTTTATAAGCTTTTGCGAAAATTTATCATCAACAAACGTTGTAAGACGAGGTAAACGCCAAGAAACTCTCTGTGATCCTTGACGACAGATGCATTTTCATGCTAAACTCTGTTGTGGGTTTAGTTTATGCATGGCGAGAAGGAGCCTTGAAATGCGGAATTGCATGTTTTGTTGATGATTAAAAATTTGCAAAAGCTGCTTGCAAGCACATGCAAGCGTGGTTATCAAACTTAATCTGGTGACCTTTGTCCGGTCAACATCTACTGTAAAGGTGGGTTTTGTAGCTGATATATAATTCACAAAAGTTACCCTCCCGGTTGCCGAGCACACGCACACTAACTCATATAGTATATCACGCATGCAGATGTGTGTTTACTTTGTTGATGGATCCATAGTTTAAATTATAGACCGACCTGCAAAACCGGGACCGACGCCCCTATCGGTTTTTTAAGCTAAAGTAGACCGACTTGCAATTGGACCGAAAAAACCATGTAAACCGGTCGGTTTTTGCATGAACCAGAGGTATAAAATCGGCAGTTGAACCAGTGCCACACACAAAAATAGAAAAGTAATTTGCTTCAAAGAAAATTCAAACCCAGGATGCTGGATATAGGTGCGTAAGTTAGACCTTTGGCCTAATAACCATCTTGGCTAGCCAACTTTCTTGTCAAATTTAAGTAAATGATTGTATTTTATATCTATTTAGTATGACACTTGTACACAAAATGTATTATTTATGTTATAAAAAATCAGACATTGAGGCGGTGAACCGGCGGTTCGACCGATAAAAACCTAAACCAGCGGCCTCGCCGGTTGAATCACCGGTTTGGTTTTTTGAACTATGGTTGGAACTGCATCTCAAGCTCCTCCGTTTTCTCTCACAATAGTTCTATCTTTTCTCTCTCGTTGTTTCACACAATACACGCACACATCTAAAGCACCAAAGGTAGGTGTTAGAGTTGTGTCGAATATAGTGTACGAGTTAGGTTACAGTTGGACTTGTAGTTGTATTGTGTTTAGATAGGATATGGAGTCGTGTTCTAGTAGGACACTTGTATCCTAGGCCTCTCATATATAGCGGGGCTAGACACACGATGTAACCTATGCCAAAATAATAGCACCGGAACGCAGGGGAAGCCGGCGGTATGTGCCGGTGTCCAGGGCAACCGGGTGCGGTATTGTAGCGGTGTCATGGGGAGGAGCGCCCATAGTCAGGCCCCGGGGATGTAGCCATATCGGTGAACCTCGTTAACAAATCTCGGTGTCGTGCTCGTGTGATTGCTTGGTCCTCGGATGATCGACGGTGGCCTCGGATTTATTCTAACAAGTGGTATCATGAGCAAGGTTCGAAGAGGCTATGGATCGGTGATCTAGAGGAAGATTTGATGTTTCGATCGATATCGTGATGAGCATGGTTGAGATTTGATCGGAAGACGTCAAGGCGATAGGTCATCACGGCGACTCGCGCAGATCGGATCGAACATGCAAGCGCTAGACGTGCGGCGAAAGATCTGGGATAGATCGATCGGGCGAGCGTACTAGCGACGGAAGGTGCAGCAGGCTCAACATAATCGGATCACAGGAGCGTTGGACTAAGCAGACGCCCATCAGGGGTGTAGCGTGATGGGGCATGGCACTTGAGGGTAGGCCTTGGCATGATGGTCTGGTGCCTAGTCAGGCTGTTTGTGCTGGAGGCTTAAAGCGCACTGTGTTGGGCTGCCAAGGCCGATGTTGGGCTGTTGCACGCGCGCGTGTCTGTGGAAGGCTGCGGAGCGTATGGATGTTGTGGCAGTACGAGATTTGTTTGAAGAAAAAAAGGAGGACCGAGTCCTTGTGGACGTGGCGAGAGGCAGATCAAATCGAGCGAAGGAAATATTGATTGATACATCCATCAGAAATTAGCAAGAGAGGCATTGACAAGGCAATTGCTAGTATTGGAGTTGTGCCTGAAGCAGTTACACGTGAAGGCCAATTTTTTTTTTTGGTTTGATTGCTAGTAGCACACAGAGGTTTTGCTGGTGTACTTCGGCGTCACGGGATTAGCTCAGATAATTTTTTGCAACGTCAGCTATACAAAGAACCATGGTGTCAATGGGTGCCAGGTTTGAAGTGGAGAAGTTCATCGGAACTGAAAATTTTGGGTTATGGCAGACAAGGATGAAAGATTTGTTGGCACAATGGGGATGCTTGAAAGCGTTGCGGAAAGTCATGTCAGCTAAGATGGAATTATCATGTGATGGATGGAAATTCTCGGAAGACGATTTGGGAGCCTCGAGAGTGTCATGCAGTCGGAGAAGTTCGGCTTGGTTGGACTAGATAGTCTGACGGATCGACACGAGTCGGTTGGTACAGAAGACGGTGATGAGATCGGCGACAGCGACATAGGAGCGTGATGCTGATGGTGACCGACTTCTGAGGCGTGGAAACACGTGGTGCAGGTCTGAGGACTTGTGTGGCTTCGACAAGACTATGGCGTGGGGTTGATTCAAGGTGATGTACACACGGTTGACGGGGCGCGAGGGTGGACTGATCATCTACCATGGAGTCATGTTGAAGGTGGAGCTGGATTGAGGGGCTACGGTGTAAGGATCCAGAGAATCGAAGCCTATTCAGCGGGAAAAAAGCGAGTGACATGCAGTTCGGACTGGAGCCCGGTGGTCTAATGGAAGCGTGAAACTTGTCATCGGTCGGTGATGATCAGTGGTACTCTGCAGTGGGGGTTGAGTGGTGTGGGTTCGCGACCCTTGAGACTCGACCGGGACAGCGGAGGCTCGACGCGGTAATAGCGGTGAGGCGTGCGGTATGCACGGGACATGGAGACGGGCCAGGGCTCTGGTGGTCATACATGTGGTGAGACAACTGCGAATTTGACTCGGGGTGACTACAAGCAATGGTGAAATTCCTTCAAGTTTCAGACAGACGGTCAAGAAAGGAGCGGTGATGTTGAGTTCAGGTAACTCTTATGTGTGACACCCAATATGTGAGCTGTTCACTTTCACGCAGGTCAGTGATCAGTGTGTGATGGCGTTGGACTGATACTCTGGAAGTTGGAGCACAAACTAGAGTAACAAGGAACTTAATTTTGCTCGAGTGTTGACTGTGGTCAAGAAAAGAAGGGACTACAAGTTGCAGGTGGAGTCACATGGAGTCTTTGGAGTAGCGGCGGTACTCATGGGATAAGCTCAAGTCCAATGTACATGGAAGTTTGACGCATTGACGAATTCAAGGTGGTGGAGAATATTCGCCAAGGTGGAGTTTGTTAGAGTTGTGTCGAATATAGTGTACGAGTTAGGTTACAGTTGGACTTGTAGTTGTATTGTGTTTAGATAGGATATGGAGTCGTGTTCTAGTAGGACACTTGTATCCTAGGCCTCTCATATATAGCGGGGCTAGACACACGATGTAACCTATGCCAAAATAATAGCACCGGAACGCAGGGGAAGCCGGCGGTATGTGCCGGTGTCCAGGGCGACCGGGTGCGGTATTGTAGCGGTGTCATGGGGAGGAGCGCCCATAGTCAGGCCCCAGGGATGTAGCCATATCGGTGAACCTCGTTAACAAATCTCGGTGTCGTGCTCGTGTGATTGCTTGGTCCTCGGATGATCGATGATGGCCTCGGATTTATTCTAACAGGAAACCACTTGCTTTGCAAAGAGATACTCTTCCTTGATGACTACAAAGACTACATTGTTTCTGCTACATTCAGGGCATCCGTTTCCATTACTCGATACCGCACAACTCACGCCACTGTTTCATCTTGCTATCTTAACCTCGAATAACCTGGTCAACACCAAGTCCACTCGCACAACTTACACATGTACATGCATACACAGTACATTATCTCCTAACTCACCTCATTGCTTCAACGTGCTTTTTTTTGCGGGTACTATACCCGGTTATCACCGAGCCTACGCACACAACTAACACACGTTTAAGATGCATCCACTAACTCTGAACCATCCTGGAATCACCCCAAGATCCATACATGACATGGCTATATCTAAAGTAGTAAAGCCAGCTCCACGTGGTCTACACTACTGCGAAGCATGCACCTTTTAAAGTATCAACTGGGAGCATGTGTCTTACTTTGGGCAATTCAGAATTGTTGGAACAATTATGTTTTAACAGAGCGACTGTTCCTTCTTTGCCTGGTTATCTTAAATCCAAGTCGTCGCTGATGTTAGCTGTGTGATCTAATCAGCATTTAAAGTATTACAACTTCCAACAAATTCAACTTTTTTTTTGAGAATCAACAAGTTCAACTTTACCTAGTTAAGAAAATGCATTGCTCAAAGACGAGCCCATCTGAGGCATATTGCGCAAATATACTGTCAATCACACGTACAAAGTTAATGAGATCGTAGCACTATATATAGCAACATATTAATTTGTAAATACTTCTGCAGAGATACAAAAGAATGATCAATACGACATGCATAAATAAAAACTACACATACAGTAACTAGTTTGCATAATTCGCAAAAGAAAACTAGTTTTTATACCTGAGCTAAAACACCATAATAGTTCTTCATCATACCATAGTTAGCGGCTCATATGCCGACTCTCATGAAAGTAGATGGTTGATAAGGATAGCAACATGAAGAAAACAAAGACTGACATTGTCGTGGGCCATGACAAACTCTAGTTGCAAAGAATAAAAATTCTTATACAATCAACAAAATTGTAACAGTTGCAGTACTTACACGTGTATTTTTTGATAAATGGTGGATTTTATTGACTCGAAATGGAGCATCAAGAAGATACATAATACAATGAGCACATACTCAGCCTCTGCGTAGTTAGGATGCACACAATCAACACCAACTAACACACGTCAATAACTAGCAAAGTGATACAACCAAAGCTATGTGTAGGCGAGAAAAAAGAAAAAAGAAATAATCGACAAAATCTGCAAACTAAAATGATGACCATATCAGCACCAACCAAACTACGCTGACAACTAGCAAAGTCATATAAGTACTTATGCGTGAAACGGTGACCGTCTACGCTCCCTTCATCCAAAAATAAGTGCCTTAACTATGTATTAACTTTAGTACAAAGTTATACAAAGGCTGAGACACTTATTTTGGGACTGAGGGAGTATATGAATAAAACAGTTTGTTTGATATTTCCCAAACAAGTTCACATAGAGTTCAAATACCCATGAGTCGCCATGACAGGAAACAACTTTTTTTTAGAATCTGGGAAAGAACTATAACTAGGATGAACAGAAAACGAAATCATGACAATGTATACAGGAGAGACCATGTCTAATCTAAATCAAGTATATCGCAGTGCATCTTGACCATCCACGTATCTTCACTTGAGGCCGGGGCACCCTTCACCTTACATTGAGTTACATAATAATAGATTGACCAGACACATGTTTTGTCGGCGACTTGACAAGGCTCCTTCTCGGGTCCTGATCAGGGCACAAGTGCACGCCATGGCATCTCGTCTCCAACGCGGCGGCGGTGTCCCCGCCGACCTGCCTGCCCCCGCAAGACTCCACTCTTAGGTTGTCGACGCCGTCGTCGGACCGTCTAAGCACGATGTCGAATGCATGCACCCCGTTCCGCACGTCCGCCATGAGGTTGTCCATCATGTACCCAGGCAGGCGCACGCCAGTGCCCCTTGCGACGAAGTGCGCCTCCCTTGCCTTGGGTGGCTTGGCGCAGAGCTGCTCCGGTGTCGCGGGACTAGCTGCGAGCATGACACAACGGTAGGACACCTCCACGTATGTGCCGGCCTTCGCGCACGCGGCCTGCCGGCTCTGTGAGGTAATGCGGAGCGTGAGATTGAACTCCGGGCTCAGGGTGAGATCTGGGGGCGAGGACGTCGAGGCCGGAGGCGGAGTCGATGGCGACGGAATAGAATGGGTCGTAGTATTCGTAGGGCACCATATAGTTTACGCCGGTAATGAGTAGAGCCGCAGCAGCGATGGCCAATATTATGCAGCAGATGGTGCCTGGAACTTCGTCGCAGTTCGGAGGAACATCGTCGTGGTTGCCGGTGGCCGCCATGGACGTCTTTGTTGTTGATTGATTAACCGATTGACATATCCGTGTGTTTGGCTATTTAGATTTTTTGGGGCTTGTTTATATAGCAAAGTATACATAGCCAGCAGTGTTGTTACCGGGAACGGGGAAAGGAGTGGGCTGGCTGTACGTTTGTTTTCCCCATAATCCGGCCATCAGTTACGATTCCCAACGAAAGTAGCTACTCCCGTACGTACGTTTATCTCATTGCCATCCATCAACCGACCTCTCTATTTTTTTTTTGTCCATATATAAACCTAGATTGATCTTTCAAGTTCTGCAGATAGGCCAAACACAAACCAATCCAAGCCCTTAACGAAAAGTCCAAGCACATGGCAAGGCTGCCGGAGATGGACGACGAAGTTGAGACGCAGCCAGCCTATGGAGATCAGGAGATCATGGAGAAGAAGGCCAAGGCCACCAGAGAATGCTGCGCCTTGTGTTTTGCTGTTATGTCCTGCATCGTGATCACCCTGTTATGTCCCGATTGAGTACTATGGGCTCGACAACCATTACTCCGTTGCGATAGACTCTATCTCCGGTCTAGACCCGAAGAGAGGCCTCTCGTTCAACCTCACCCTCGGTGTGGCCTCCCGGAGCTATGGGTTTAAGGCATGCATCAACGCTGGCACGTATATAGAGGTGTACTCTGGTGGCATTCAGCTCGCTGCTAGCGTGGCCGAGACGCGGGGGCTCTGTGCTGCCCCGCGGAAGGCAGTGGAGCAGCAAGTCATGGCAATGGCCACTGGGGTTCCTGTAGGGGGTGTTTTACACAGCCTCACGGAGGACATGAGGAAAGGCGTTGTGGAGTTCGACGTCACATTGCACCTCCCGGTCGGGTCATACGGTGGGGAGGACAGCGTCCTGGAGTGGGCATCACAATGCAAGGGCACGCGGGTCGGTGGGGTTGCCGTGTCATGCGATTCCTCAAACCAAGAGGCGATGTAATATATCTAATTTTTTGGTTTTGAGAAGGAGTTGTTTATCTAGATGATCTAGTTATTGACTCGTCGCTCAGTTGTCAAAGAGGTGTTATGCTGCTGCCGGTTCCTTAAAAAAAGTGATATGCATATTGCCGCGTACATACCACTAGCAGTATATGATCGGAGCATGTGTGGATTTATTATCAATTCTTCATTTTCGTCGAATTCTCCACTTCACTCGTTGCTTCGCATTTGTTGTTTCTAATCTCACTCTTCTTTAGCATATAAAAAATCTTAGGATTATTGTTAAGGTTTATTAATTTGCTCTCTTATTTGTGTTGGCAATTCTTGATTTATTTACTTTCGCCATGCATGAATGCTATTACTTTTTTTTGTTATAGGAGTGTATCAGTTGGTTATAATTATGGATTATTCTACAAATGCAGGATAGGCACAATAATAATTGCTTTAAATTTCGTCTACTCAATGTTTTAGATAACAATGGAAGGATGATCGTATCCCTCTCTGTATCATGAATGCACACAACCGGAAAGAGCAAAAAAAGAAAAAGCCACACGACAATTAATTGAGGGGAAAATGCCACAAGATGTAAAATAACATGAAAACCTACGGCATGAGATAAAAACCAACCGAATGGGCAAGGCGAGACCTTAAACATGGCATGCATGAGATAAAAATTGCTATCTCTGGCGCCCCGGCGGCGGCGGTCATTGTCCACCCGACATTCAACCTCATGCTTAGCGTCGCCTCATGGAACTACCTAGTGGGAGTGTGCGTAGATCATTAGACGTTCGTGGAGGTCGCCTACCGGGACGTCTCGCTTGCTAACACCATTTCTTGACGGCTCTCTACGCCAGCCCGCACAAAGCGGTGGAGCATGTTGAGTAACGTGATTGTATTAGGAAACATAGGTTAGACTAGGAAATATTCTGGCTTATCTTGTATTTTAAGTAGATCATGTACTCCTATATATATATATATATATATATATATACCCACGAGGCTCAAGCAATACAACGAACAATTTCACCAAATCTCTCTTTTTCTTCTAACATGGTATCTATCGCAAGTCCCCGGGCCCCATGAAGACCATCCCGAGTTCAGCGCGCCCCTCTACCGATCGAGCAATGGGCTGCCGCTGCGTCGCCCCGTCGGGCCGCAGCGCCGCCGCCCCGTGGTTCTTCTCCCAGCTGCACCGACCCGTGTCACCGCTGCGTCGCCCCTTCGGGCCATAGTACCGCGGCCCGCGGTCCACCGCCGCCCAGAGGCCGTCCGATCCACATCATCAAGGTGGTGTGTGTTTGTTTGAGAACCCCAGTTGCAAGTTGACCATCAACTCGCAACTAGGGGTGTGTGTGCGTCTTTTTTGTCAAGGGGTCTCCAGTTGCAAGTTGACCATCAACTCGCAACTAGGATGTGTGCACTAGTAGAAAAAGGGGCTTTTGTCCCGGTTGGTAAGGCCCCCTTAGTCCCGGTTTTTGAACCGGGACTAAAGGGTCGGTACTAATGCCTCTCCCCTTTAGTCCCGGTTCTTACACGAACTGGGACTAAAGGGCGCGGCCACGTGGAGCTCCACCTTTAGTCCCGGTTGATAACACCAACCGGGACTAAAGGAAATTTTATGATTTTTTTGAATTTTTTTATTTTTTGTTTATTTCCAAATTTCTGAATTTTTTTAACCTCTAGTGTGTAATCACCACCCCTCATCACTGCTCAATTTATCCTCTAATCACCCCTCATCATTTCAAATCATCTAACTTCCCGAACGATCACCAAATCCTCCCACTCCCCCAGCCTGAGCACGCTTAACTTCCGGGTTCTATTCTCTCTCGTTTCCTCGATTTATCGCCTTTCGTAAAAAAAAAAAAGAGGTCACCTCTGCAAAATAATTCTCTCACAAGTAAAAACATTCAGACCGTTTCCTAACCATCAGATCAATATCCAAACACATCGCCTTCCCCTCGACCTCCCCTCACCGCCCCGGCCATCCCTCTAAGCCCCGCACCACCGGTGAACAAATTCGGCAATCCTCACAAAAAAAGCCCCACAACACCAGTGAACAACTTCGGCGATCCCTGCACCCCCCCTCCACAACACCAGTGAACAACTTAGACAATGATACCCTAAGATAGATAATGAGGCTATGGTTTCCCCCTAAGATTGGCAGTGGGGCTGGTTCTTCTCCTATGAGGCAAGGTTGCTTTTTCTCCGGCGAGGTCCGGCCTCCCCATCTCGTGCGCTCAGGAAGAAGGAAAAAGTGACCGACGCAACAAAAAATTTAGATACCTGAAAAATAGCTAAACCGAATAACATTATAGTTAAGCTGCTCATTGTTATCCAATTTTTCTGATTAACTAAACAGGTTATATAGTATCAACTTGCGTGACTTGTTGAAGAAAAAGATGATGGTTGCGTTGACCGACCGAGTGGCCTGCGACTACAAGTTGAGAACTGTCCATTGAGCTGCATGCGTGTGCAGTTAGCCAACATTGTAATAGAGAAGCGAATAAAGTAGCTCATGAACTCACAAGACTAGCTAAATTTTCTGTAACCTCTGATTGGTTTGAGGAAACTATGAATGAAATTGTAATGGTCCTCACAGACGATGTATGATGTATTGGTTCTTTCTAATGAATAAATTTTTCGGTTTATCAAAATAAATATTGTTGTCAACACGCAAGTTGCGAGTTTATTTACTACTCCCTCTGTTTCTAAATATAAGACCATTTAGAGATTCCACGATCTCTAAATGGAACGGAGGGAGTACTTTATAACGGACGAGACTTGCCTGCTCCCTTCCCATGCTCCCATCCGTGCTCCCGCATACGTAGCTTGATTTGATTGGAAGAAAATAAGGCTTGGCCCTACCCCTGAAAATCAGGGGGGAGATGATTAGATTAGAAAAGAAAAGGGAAAAAGAACAGCCGTAGGATGAAGTGGAAGCACGGATGGGAGCATGGAGAGAGAGCAAGCAAGCCAGATCCCTTTATAACACGTTCACACCGGAGCAAAGGGCTATAGAGATCTTGTTTCATGTTTCCTTTGATAACGGAACAGTACGGGAAACGCAAACACGTCAGGAAATGATATTCCAAGAATATGAGCCACGGAAATTGGCAGGAACCGACACTTCTGTTTATATATGGAAAGATGTAACATTTTGCTTTGGAAAGTATATATAATGTGCACGTACGAATTCCACCAAGGAAGCTTCAAATCCATCCGTCTATACCCCGCAGCCAAAGCCAATCGATCAAGGAGAGCAAACGCTAGATGCGTCTGCGAGAGGGGAAAAAGGTTCCCTACGCCCAGATGGGCATGGACCGGGCGGCCGTAGCCGTGGAGGAGGCGCAACAGCTGGTGGTGGATGCAGAGGAGCTGGCGGCCGTCGCCGTAAAAAAGTTGAAGACTGCACTGGCGGCTCAACAGCAAAGCCACATGACCCTGCCGACAGTTTTTTTTTTTGAAACGCGGTCTTTTAGGATCCGATTCATTAAAAAAGGTCGAAGAGAAGTGCCCAGTTAATTGACGGAAAACCGGGCGAATACTGTCAACATGCCCGCAAAAACAAGGCACACAGGGCGACCTGGCAATTCACACAAGAACGCACACACGCTGTCGAAGAGAAAACCACGAACAAGCGTCGAGGCCTGCATCGGTCGGTGCCAAACAGTAGAGGCGGTGAAGGCGGAGGCTGATGCGGCGGTATGTCTGGCGGCGTCGGCGGACCGATTGGCGGCATCTACGGAACATCTGAAGGCGGTGGCGACCATGGTAAGTAAAAAGAAAAACAGAGTCATGGCGGCAGCGAAGAAGGCAGCAACACCGGAGGACAGCTGCGCGGAAAAGGCGGCGGTAGCCTGTGTACTGTCGCTCATGATGATCTTTTTCGCCCTCCTCATCGCCGGAGTCATAATGGGCATATGCTACGCGTTCCCGCCAGGACCAGATGAACCGGATGCAGGGGCGGAGCCAGGATTTTGGTATAGGGGGGGCCAAGTCAAGTTCATTTTTTTCTGGAGCAAAAGTAAATAACTATAATCATACTATATATTGATGTGTTGCACACTAAAAAACATGCATATGATTATATGAGTTTAAATTCACCTCTACAATTGCCAAATAAAATGAAAAAGTTTAATAATTTCACTGCAAGAGAAATTACCTGCTAACTCTTTTTCAACATGTAAGATCATTCAATATCGAAGTAACTCGTCTCCCATATGGCGGCGCTTAACTGATAAATAAATAGTTAGAGTGTTTAGGGGCACTTTGACGCTGATATGGTCCCTCAGGTGTATATAGAAATTGGAGCTTCATCTTGCTTGTCCGGTGGTAGCTCCAATTTGACAATGTTTATCATGTCTTGCAGATAACTTGGGGTTATGTTGTTTTCTTATTCTACAACTTTTACCATGTCCGGCATATTCTTATTATGAGTGTCAATTCGACTGGGATTTGTAACTTGCGCATCAGCATCATTAACAATTCAGTAGGTTGAGAACTTGAAGAATCCGGCTTAAAAAGAATTAATCATAGAGGCATTTCATGGCGATTTTATCTTCGTATCTGTCGAATTGCAGTCTCACAATTAGCTGTTCGACATAGGAAAAATTTGCATCACAAATAGGAACTCATATAAGATAATTCACATCATGATCACCATTATTTCAAGGATAATACAAGATAGGATCGTACCATCACAAATTACACAACCGAAACAAGTAAACAACAAAAAGCTGATGTATAATTTGAACAACGATACAAGACGGGAATTGAGATTACTAGATGGTGTGATGTAGTGATGTGTTAAACCATGTGTCCTTGGCTAGTTCCCGTTGGTTGGATCCGGAAGATTTGGCAACTGAAGAAGGTTGCGTCGCGCCATCGCCGTAAGAATAGGATCGAGAGCAGCAGCAGGCTGGGAGAGCAGAGGCGGCCGGGCGGCCTAGGGCACGGAACGACTGCGGATAATTTTCTGCGTACTAATCACAGGAGAACACAATGCCCAGGAGGAGACTTGAGCCAAT
>NC_057809.1:616606066-616607293 GCF_018294505.1 Triticum aestivum
CTCGACCCGACCATGGACCGTGGGCTATCGTCACTCGACATGTCGTTCAACCTTACCATCCGCGTCACCTTGATGAGCTACCAGAGAAGCGCATGCGTCGAGCCCGGGGTGTATGCGGAGGTTGCCTACCAACGTGTGATACTCGCCATGAGCCCGACTATACAAC
Organism: Triticum aestivum; assembly: GCF_018294505.1. NCBI lineage: Eukaryota > Viridiplantae > Streptophyta > Magnoliopsida > Poales > Poaceae > Triticum > Triticum aestivum. Next base: position 616,606,233 of record NC_057809.1, read on the forward strand.
AACAACTCTGTGTTGGGCCAAAGGAAGCAATGGAGCAACGGCTCGTTGCAAGGTGGACCGGAGTGCGCGTGGTAGGAGCCGTGCTGGACAGCCTCGTGGAAGACATGAGGCGTGATGTGTTGGTGTTCCAAGTGACCCTCAGGCGGTCTGAAAAGTACGACGATGATGTGGTGGTGAAGTCATGTGGGGGTAGGCAGGTCGGAGCCGCCATCGTGGACCTGGAAACTATGTGCAAGACACCTTATCCCACACAAAATTATTATCGTGACTCGGACTAAGTTCAGTTGGCAGGAATATATAGTCCTCAAGTGATGATGAACGGTCAAATAATCAAGATATGATCTACTAAGTTTTAGTTTTCGTGATAGATACATTCTGGTCTTCTAGGGTTAAAACATTCTCGTTGGTGTAATTTCGCTCTTGCTCCTTTGGGTTTGTCAGTCTTTTGTTTTACTCAACGGTCAGCGTTTTTTAATTCACCTTTTGTTTCACTCGAACTTTCAAATGACGATCTTCTATGTAATAGTTTCCAATCAAAAATCAGATATTGCACGTGTGATCGTGTATACTAAAGTATCTCCAAAAAATTAACACCAACACCATGGGATATATGACACTACCACTACCGAAGCAAAAATTTCAAAGATTTTAAATTGAACATAACTTACATACATGACAACCTCAAATTAAACATCCAAATATGTCATCTCCATTCTCGCACACACGGTTGATTCCGCGGCAAACTTATTGAACATGTACAGCAGGATAAAACTGACCGGGTCACAAGCGAATAATTCAAGCCAGAATCCGCTATTAGTGATGATACTCACTATTCAGTTGGATGGAAGCTTTTCTTTGAGAACAAATTTCGTTCCTCTCGCTCCAGAACACTCCGTCTTATGCTGTACAAGAAAGCAAAACGAGGCTGAGCATTGCTCCGTTTTCTACACCATTGTGTGAATTGAACTACAAGTCTGCAACTTTCATCTCTTTACTCTCCCTCCTTTGTCAAATGTAAGTTATGTTCAACTTGTGCACTAAGGGCATCTTCAAGGCCGACC
>NC_057809.1:616607649-616629235 GCF_018294505.1 Triticum aestivum
GCGGACATCTAACCATAGCCGCATAAAATTCAAACCTGATTTCAACAAACCGGATGAATTACATATAGATTGGATGATCTTGATACAAACCGGACGGAAACATTTACATTTCGGATGGTTCTCATTGAAAAGAAGGGGGGCCGGACCTAAACCTAGCTTACGGCTGCGCCTTCTGGCACTTGTGTCCCCCATCATTCAAGTCTTTATTGTTCCCTTCTGACGCCCGCGTCCACTATCTACCATCTCCAGGAGCGACGGGGATAAAACCCGTGAAGTGAAGGTGCAGTCGCCGACGAGGAAGAGTAGACACTAGTCTAAGACCCATCATTGGCAGCGATCCGAAGTTTCTACTAGCAACGTCCAGGCGGAACGCTCCTACTATAACACTGCTGGTAATAGGATACTAGCGACGCCCGCGTCGGACGCTGCCGGTGAGGCGCATACTAACAGCATTCGAGGCCGCATGCCATCTTTATGTCACGAACTAGCAGTGCACTCTACATGAATACGGCAAGAAGTTCCATAATTAGTTGCGTGCCATGTACCGTGACATCATTTGTACAATTTTCATTACATACTCCTATTTTGTTTATAGAGGTTGTATTTCATATTAAAAGAATGCATCAAACAAATAAAGTAATTAATTACAGAGCAAATATCAGCTTGGATCACTCCTATCAAACATATATACCATATAAGGTTACTCGGGTGAAGATAATTGGTCACTTCGAGCATACATCTTCTTTTTTTAGGAAAGGCCATCATGGCTAGTTTTATTGAAACTTAAAATAGGTTTACATCGTCTACGAGCTTGCTGACAACAATGTCAGGAGGCTCGTCCAACCAGCTAAAAGAAATCTTATTACAATAACAAGAATGAGCTAGCACATGAGCCGCTTAATTACAAGATCGATAACAGTGCTTAAAAATGACCTTCCCAATTGAATTACTAGTGTCTAGACATTCTGCGAAAATGGCCACTGCAGCATCCCACCAAGTTGTTTGTCCATTTCAAAAATTGATGACCTGCAAAGAATCTGATTCCGCTTCCACCCGATTACATCCGAGGACGTTCGCAAACACAAGGCCATCTCGCATGGCCAAAGCTTCAGAAGTAATTATATCCGCTGCAAAAGGAATGAATTTGCATTGAGCTCTAATAAAATTACCTCTATCATCACGTATAATAGCTGCTGTAGCCCCTACACCTTCATCAGGATAGAAGGCTGCATCCACATTGAGTTTAATAAATCGAGGATCGGGCTTAGACCATTTTGCTTCATTTATGTTCCTTGTCATAGCCACGGTATAGTTACGAACAACGTTTTAGAAACTAAAACTCAACAGCACGTGTTCACTGTTTCTAGGACGACATGTCGCAAACTTGTGACATGTAGCGACGATGCTGCTCCTGAAGGGTTGATACGCCACCGCCGTAAAGATTCCCGTCTCACAACGGACGCCGCTATTGATGATTTGGACGAGTGTCTCTTGGATCCCTATGGAGTCGTTATTAAATGCGAGAGTGATTCCTTTCCGTAATATTTGATGAGTTGCAATATCCGTGTCTGATATTTCTTTCTGTAATATTTGTAAAGTGACATGCCTAATTTGTGTAGATTTTGTATTTAGAAATTGGTTAGAGATTGACCATGATTGACTCCTTCCATAAAAACGTTACCAAATATAGCAAAGATTGGTCTAATTTAGCAGATCAAACCGGTTTAAATAAATCGATGGTAAAAAATTATTTAAATAGAATGGCAGGATAGGGAACGCCTGAAAACAAATTGGTGAAAAGGTGATGGTCGTACCTGGGAGGTTAGACGAAGGGATGGTGTGGAGAAAACTGAACGAAATATGGAACCTTCGTTTTTTTTTACCACGCAAAAAAGAATTATTAGAGGGAGGTTCATAGTAGAGATTGAGGTGGCGAGTCTTTCCTCCTGGTAACAGTTTCAAAGAAAATCAACGAACACGGCAGCAATTATTCATCTTCCAGAAGTCATGGAGTACATGGCAGCAAACATTTTTCTTTTGGAAAGTAATGCTCGAGTTCCAAAGCAAGTTCCAAATCGACCAGTCTATAAAAGCTTTGTCCCGTGGATCAATCAAGGAGAGCAAACGCTCTATGCATGCGAGAGGGAAAAACAGGTCTAGGGTGAAGTAAGATTCCGACCGATCCGCCATGGACCGGGCGGCGGTAGCGGTGGAGGAGGCGGAACAGCTGGTGGCGACTGCCGCAGAAGAGTTGGCAGCGCTTGCGGCTGAACAAAGTTGGACGGCTCTATCGCCGGCAGAGGCTGAGGCGGCAAAACGGCTCCCAGCAGCAGTAGAACAGCTGCTGGCGACGGCGGAAGAGGTCACGTCGGAGGCGGCCGCCTTAAGGAAAAAGATGGTGGCCAGGAAGGTCGTACCCGCAGGACCGGCGTCCGTTCTTCCGGAGAACCTAGCCCCCGCAGGAGAACAACCACCTCAATAAAAGGAGAACAAAGAGTAAAACATTTTGCTGATGTAACTTCGTTTGGGTTCATCTTTTGCTTCACTTACCCTTTTTTTTCAAGATTTCATTTACCTTTCAGATGATCCAAAAGTCTGATCTACTATCACTGCAAAATCAATATTGTATTTGTGATCGTGTAACTTCTTCGAATGATCAACAGGACAGCAATATAATTTTAACACAACAGAAGAAAAATCTCTAGAGATTTCAGCCAACAAACACCATCGAATTATACAACACAAATCACATAATCTTGTGTCCAACTTATAAATATAGGAATGTGCATGTGGCAAACCATCAGCGTTCGGGTGCGCGCGCACACACGGTCAATTCAGTACATTTCAACCACACACGGTCAATTCAGTACAATTCAACCACAGGAAACTTGTTCAACACAGAGGGAGAAAAACCGAGCGAATAACTCCAGCCAGAATTTGCACTTGATGATGGTATTATTCAGTTGGATGGAAGCTTTTCTTTGAGGTAGCTGAGAACAGCTTTCGTTCCTCGCTCCAGAACAGTCCGCCTTATGCTGTACAAGAAAGCAAAACGAGGCTGGTCATATTTTCCCTGCCCAACAGCTTTCCTTTCCCCCCTCCCCTCAAATGTAAATTTGCGTTCAACTATGAACCAACCAATAATATGTTGTCATAAAGAGATTTCTTTTTTTTTCTTTCCATGTTGACTCTACAAATTAGATATAGGACTGCCAAGGTTGTGTAATCGTGGATCTTGTGTCAACATAGATCCACCACAGAAAAAGCGTGAGGATAGATGCTTACCTCCTGAGGGGATTTCCATCAAGTTTGAGCACTTGCAGGCTAGGCTCAAGCAGACCCTGCTCATAAAAATCCAATAAAAAATAAAGGTTTATAGCATTTCATCAAGAGATAGAGAAATACTCCCTCCGTTCGGAATTACTTGTCGCAGAAATGGATGTATCTAGATGTATTTTAGTTCTAGATACATCCATTTTTGAGACAAGTAATTCCGAACGGAGGGAGTACATAATTTAGGAGTAGGGACTACTGTTTGTTATAAAATTTAGACATGATGGTATCTTTCAGGATTTTTGCAACCAACTACTTTGTAGAAATACCAATATATTTGAGTGAGGCATAAGAGGCAAAATGGCAAACCTATAACCGCATTATTCTAACTTGTAACTAATTGTAAGTGCAAAAACATACATACCAGCTCAGCTGGAAGCCTTGTTATATTGTTGTCTGAAAGATCTAGCTCGATGAGAGCACTAAAATCCTTGATACCCTGTTTAAGTGCAGAAATGCATGTCAAGTGCTGATTGTAAAATCAGAAAACAAACCTTTAAACCTTGATAGTTACCTCTGGTATGGTTGAGAGATTATTTTGACTGAGGTTAAGAATTCGTAGATGTTTTAATTGTACAAGCCCAATAGGAAATTCCTGAAGTTTCATTCGCCTATTCATAGATAAAAGAAAGTGAGTACTATAAAAATGGTTTATGTAGCGTAGATGCTTGGCATATTTTCCAACCTAAGATATAGTTCCTGCAGTTGTGGTAATGAAGAAACCACAGAAGGTTCACTCAATGAGGAGGCATTGCCACTTAAGTCCAGAATTTCAAGTTTTGATAGAGAATCGAGATCAGTGGGCGATATCTGGAAAAAAAAATAACTGTTATAGATTACAAAATAGGATTTAAAACATTATTATAGATTTCCATGTCAGAGTTATTACTTCCTCTTTCATCCATTTTGTTTTATAAGACAGTCTGGCCGTATTTAAGCTATGTGTTGCCAATTGCCAAAGAAAAAACATCAGCCATTACACGGATATTTGACATGGTATTCCAGTTAAGTAAAGAGTATTACATAGAAATAACGTAAGAAATTTTGCAAAGCAATGAAGAATGATTGATAACATGAGAAACGAGTAAAAGGCTAGGATAGCTTTAATTGTTGAGCCAAACTCCTGCAGGCTCAACAAATATCGATCAAGTTCCAAAATTAGTTATCTCATTTATTTTCACTTTATGGCATCATGGTTCAATACCAACACTATGCAAGACTGATACTCACTCTCAGCAAAATTAGAGAGAAATAGACATTGGACATCAATTCGTTAATAATAAGACAAAATGTAAGCGTAGTAAGACAAGATCATTATATTACCTCTGCTAGAGGATTATTGTCCAGCTTCAAGGAAGTGAGACTCGGAAGGGAGGAAACAACCATGCCAGGCCACTTTTTTATCTTGTTATTAGACAGAATCAAAGACTGCAAAAAAAGAAGTGGAAGATAAGAACATGAATTAAGTTGAAACCTTCATATACATAAAGGCCATGCAATTAACTTAAACATCATTAATAACCAAACAAGAGTTCAACTCACTTGAAGTGATGAGCACAGGGACAACTCATTTGGCAGATCTTCTATCAAGTTCTTAGAAAGATCAAGTTTCACCACATCACTTGTCTCCCAAGCTGCAGGGGGTACATTGGGCACACCAAGACCACTCAAATTCAACTCCTAGCAAAGTAAATTGACATCAAATCAGGGGCTACAGTTGGAAAATTAAATGATCATTTACTATACCAGAACTCAGCTGCTTGGTTTTCTCGGCCACTTTAAAAATTATAATAAACTCATAGGCAATGTAAAAGAACACATCACATAAAACACAACAGTGAGTTAGTTACTTTTATCACAATGGCTCTGAATTTTATCCTTGAATGGTTCAAGACCCATGTGAGAAAGTTCATACGAAAAGGTGATCGGCCTTATGGTATTGCAAATATGCTAGTAAAATAATCTAAGTACCTTTGAAGATACAGATAATCGTCTTGCTGCAGAAATCTGGTCATCTTTTGTTGGGGTGGTTCTAGACCCTGATGCTGCAGGAGAAATGTGTTTAATACAGATTTTTACTGATGTTGAGGCAGTTCTAAATGCAAAGGCATGATGTTACAGTTACATGTACGAAACAAACAATGGAAATTACTAAACTTACAATCATAACTGAAATAAATATGACTTGGCACTTTCAGTTACCTTCCACATCAGCCGAAAGGCGGCTTCGCAGATACTTCATCAATGTTGATGTTGGTCCAGAAACCAAAGAACTGACAACCAACATGGATTAATATGATGATAACTCTATGTAGAAGCCTAACAGACAGTTTTTACAACGTTAAGAGTACATGAATTGTAGCATACCTACGAAGTGCCCTCATAGGATTTCCGCTAAGCAGAAGCTTTCTTAGGGTTGTCATTGTACCTTGAAATTGCAGGCATACATTAGTGTCCAAAACTATAGTATTTAGTGAGAGAGCACCACACCATGCACTCAGCTCTTATTACATACACACACACGCAAGAATTGAGCATTAGAAACCATCCAACACATATACAAGACACCAACGAGCAAGTGTTTTCATGCACATGCACACATAGAGATCATAGCTGTGCAGTGTATCCTTATGAGTGATCACATTGTTAACCAAAAAGGCAAACAGAAGGAATGGTACTACAAGAGATAGCACTGCACAGCACAAAAACCTACCTAGTTCAGGTGGCAGGCCGGATAATGCGTTGTTTGACAGATCAAGAAAACTGAGCTTGAGTTTGCAAGCTCCCACAGGATACTCCTTCAGCTGATAAAAACAGTAGCATGTTTATTAAAAAAAAGATCAACAGTATATGACCTTTACTTTATGGATGCTGTTCTTATGTTAATTCTAGCATACTGGATGCCAAGAGTTGCATTTTTGGTCACAAGGAAGTTCAGTGTTCTCAATGCTCTCATAACATTAAGTTAAGATTAATCTTTATGTCAGTTATTCGTATCATGACAACTTTCCACAGTTCCCCTGGAGATGCAGTAAGTAAGCTAATTAATGACAGATCAAAACCAAACTGTGAGGAAAGATTATTTGGCATCATGGAACAGATAACTGCTGTACTCTATTCACTACATGCAACTATAAATAATCAGTAGCTGAGAAGGAACTCAAACTAAAATTGGTTAAATGATGCAAAATAAATGTGAGGCAGTGGAAAAACTAGAAGACCATATTGACAATTCTGTCATGTAACGAATGGAATAAAACCTGATTGGAGTGAAGATCAAGTGTTCCTAATTTTGATAGCATGCCAATATCATCTGGTATTGTTGACAATAAATTATTTCTGAAACAGAAAAAGGAAACAGAGTTAATTTACATCATAAAAAATAGTTCACAATAAGGAAAAGCGCAACTATATTCTGAAGTCGTGGTAGATAACTAACCCCATGTAGAACTCAGCTAGAGAAGAGCATCCCTTTATGGAAGAAGGAATCGAAGTTATCTCTGATATAAAAAGGTTAAAAACTGTCAGTGTTAATAAACTGATGCTCATACACATGACAACACATAACAGGGAAGATTAACTCACTGTTCTGGTGCAGGTCCATTCGAACTAATTTTGAAAGTGCTCCGATACTAGCCGGAATGGCCGTAAGTTGATTTTTCGCTGCCAGTATTTAGATGTTACTTTCAGGTAAACAAAAACTAGAACTAACATTTATATTCAATAGTATTATGGTATTATTGCATACCAGCATTCAGCTCTGTGAGCAGTGTCCATGATGTGAACATATTTTCTGGAAGTAGCACAAGCTTGTTTCCCTGACATTTTGTGGCAATTTAAGTTTTTTGCGAACAAAGGTCAAGCAGCCCAAGAAAACGAATATTCAACTTAAGTTCAATCCGGACTTTGTACCTCCAGATCAAATTTACTCAGCTTGCAGCAACCAGCAAGTTCATCTGGTAATCTGGATATGTTGTTGTTTGATGCCTGCAGAGACAGACAATGCAATATATTACTTTTTGTGTGTCCAGACTAGAGAATGAATCAAGTGATTCAGTAATGATCAACTGCAGATTGATAGAAGCCCCAAAAAACTATTTGTGAAAATAATAAATGCATTGACTACAGTTTACCTTGAGTTCTGACAAGTTCAAGCATCTGCCAAGGCTAGCTGGCAGCTCAGTGAGGCAATTATTTGAGAAGTCAACCCTGCACAAAAACAGTGGTGCGTTAATACATGAATATTTAACATCTCAGATAAAGTTTTGGGTCATGTGCTAATCAGTAACATTTAAAACCCACAAAACGGCACCGACTGGTGTTATGAGCCCTATAGTTAATGCCCACTGAATGACAAGATTCAGCATTAATGTTGAATCTTAGGTAATTTTTATTCAGAATAATGGATACATATGGAGTAGAGAGTTATAATGGGGCCCATAAAACTTTCAGCATGATAATACATGGTGGATAAGTTGTTCTTATCAATGGCACAAACCCATAGTATAATGGAAGTCAATAAATGTAAAGTGAACAAGGAAGAGTACATGATGTACTAACTTGACTAAAGCAGTAGCCAAGCCAACTTCTTCGGGTATAAGTTTTATTTGATTGAATGAGGCATCCAGTGATTTCAACAAAGGAAGGCTGCACGAAAGTCGAATGCCATGAGGTGAGACAATAATAAAAGGGTCAGCAGTGAAACTTATTAGTAAAATCCACCACATACTCTCCAATAGCTGCAGGAAGGGAAGATATCTGATTGTGGCTTATGTTTAACACGACAAGAGAAGACAGATTCCTAAGGTCTTCTCTCAATACTTCCAGGTTGTTATGAGCCAGTATGAGCTTCTGAAGGTCGACTCCCTGAAATTCAAGCAAGGCGTGGTTAGATTGATCTAATTGTGCCATATAGAGGTCCTGCATAAGGGGCACCACAGTGGCGCAGCTTACCTCCCACCATTTGTCATCCAGGCTGCCCGTGTCCAAGTTGTTGTACACCTCCCCGGGCACCTCGCTGAGGAACGAAAAAAAAATACACGAAGATGTGCCGTCAGTGGGAAGATAAAAGATGCAGCAAGTACAGGTCAAGTATTACACCTAGTGTATGAAACAGGGGAAATCCATGAACAAGCTCCATAGGCTGAACGTGGGTTACGATACACGATTCGTATTCGATCTCTGAGAACACCGTGACGCTAGAACGCAGTACAGCATATTAAGTAATAAGTTGGGCATGCAAAGCGATGAAAACCCCCTGAACTGTGTTAGTGTGTTCAGTTATCTTGTGACTTGGTCTTTGCCTGTATGTAGGGATGCAGAGCTGCGCCCGATCCGCCCCGCTTCGCAGTCAATGTTGATCAGGTTAGTTGTGATCTTCCCAGTTCAGATTTAGTTCAGATTGAACTAATCTCCTGTTTTTGCGGTAGCGCATTACTGACGATCGTGCACACGCTGGCTCCTGTAACTGCTGTACGCAGCTCTATGTGTGCCATGTACTTGAACACTAAGGAAAACACAACTAGAGTTTCAGTCAAACTCTGTTTCTGTCAAACTGAAGGTAATAATAAATACTAGTACTACAGTAGCAGGAACAAGGAATCTGCCCAAAATGGAGCTCGCTAGTGGGAGTCAGGCTGCACACCCATTTCGGCGTCGGTTACGGCGGCTTCCGCGCGCCCTGCGAGGAATTAATCCCCCACGTTTACATACATAGACTGGCGGAATGAGCCACGTCGCATCTGAATCTGGCAACGCATTTGGTTTCTGTCAGGGCAGCAAACAGATGGCAGGGTCGACGGCAGGGTCGACGGAGACCAAGAACAGCCAGTGGCGGAGTGGAACAGATCGAGATCCGGCTCTTTCGAGCAAACAGATGGATGATGGGGGATTTGATTTGAATTGAATTGACCGTACCTGAGGGAGCGGTTGGAGAGGTTGAGGGAGCCGGACTCCCTGGCGGACTTGAGGATCCGCTCCATTCTCGTCGAGCTTCCGGCGGAAGGCGGGCCTTCAGATCGCCATTGCCGCCGTGCAGCTATGGCTACAGCAAGCAGCAGAGGCAGAGCAGCAGGCAGCAAAAGCCCAGCAGGCCCAGCGGCGAGCGGTTTGGGGAAACAAAAGTCAAGAGGGTCCACGGGTTCAATGGTCAGGATGCGTTCCAACATTTGGTTGGAGACATGCAATGGAATCAACTTGATTTAGCTCACCTGTTGCACACAAAAAAATGATGATATTAGGGCTTCTCTGACCATCAAGCCGAACACCGCATCCGTCTGCGGACCGCGGATTAGTTCATAGACAATGATGGGGAAGTCGGCCATCCAACCGTGGTTACATTTGGAGCAGAATTTAATGAAAATAAACAGATTTTGATGCGAATTTTAACAAACCGAACGATTTTCATTGAAGCTTGAATAACTTTTACATAAAACCGGATGGTTTTCGTCTAAACGAAGCACATTCATTACATTCTCAATATATTTGAACTAAACCATATTCTAACCTAGTCCAGATGATCGCCGGCGCACATTTCCCACGTCTCTTATCTTTCCCATGTCTGGCAGCAAGCTCATTGGACGGCTGTGAGCCTGGGGAGGTGAAGCTTCAGCAGGAGGGCCGGGTAGACTACCCTTCGCCTTTGCGAAGCCAAGCGGCTGATCAGCCACCGATGATCAGCCCGCCAAGCTTAGCTTCAACGGGAAGGAAAGAGTAGTGGTCGTCGTGGGACCCAAGCGTTGGCGCTATCCCATGGTCTACTCTTCCTCGCTGTAGGCGGCACCAGCGCACGTGTCGACTTCGTCGTTGTGGCATGGCCTACGCGGAGTTGGCAACGTCGTCCTCATCCTCGTCGTAAACTTCTAACTCCTCCTGCCGAACGTGGTACCGCCAACGGTCACAAGGATGTCGCCGGCGGAGCGGTAGGGTAGGATCAACGTTTCTTGCTCGTTGACATCCACCGTGATGTCCATGCCGGCGGCGAGTTGTTCCTCCACATACCGATGCTCGTCGAGGAGGTGGAGGTTCTAGGCCTGGTCGGCCTGTGCCTACGGGAATGCGGCCTCACGTTATTCGAACTCCATGTTGGTGTAGTGAGCACACGCCTCCGCGTGCTGATGCTGGCATGGTCCGGCGAGGATGGTGGCATAGGCTCATTGCTGGTCGCCTCTTCCATTGGCTCATCCGCAACATTGGCATGTGATGAGCTCGTCTGTCTACAGCCTGCTAATCGGCCGCAATGGGGCGATCTTCTAATTTTGTTCGGATGAGATGGTGTAGGCTTTGGAGCTTGAGGAGGCCATGGCGAGTGTGGTGCCGAGAGGAGATACAAAGCGGAGGAGGTTGAATGCTGTTGTTTGCTCAAGTGAGACGGTGTTGGGTCAAGATCATCTTGTTTCCCTATCTAGCTACATAAAGTGGTCATACTCAGCTTATTTATTTTCGAGTCGATCTCGACACAAGCCAAAAAACAAGACGATCTTGAGCAGCTTACGAGCCTTGAGCTTTTCCTGCAGTCCTAGCTATCAGACTGTGAGTGAGAATCAATCATTGGCGTCTCCGTATTGTGGTGGTGTAGGTGTGGAAGCATGGCCGCCTTCTTGTGGTGATGCGGCAGTGGCAGTCACCCTCCTAGTCTCCCACCCACGGCAGATCCGAGAGCAAGCTAACGACTATGGCGGCGGAGAGTGAAGTGGTTGGGTGTTGTTGGTACTTTTTCATGAGGTGACTAGGTTGTTTATTGGCGAATTGCGTTCGTGGCCTTTTAGACGTTGCTGGCTATGTTAGCCTGGCTCCACCTACTATCGTCGAATGTGGGAAAGACACTATGAATCTACTTGCCTCTGTCGTAGTTCTTAGGTACGTCGGACAATCTCGTTCCCTTTTTGAGCTGACAAGATGTTTTACACGAAATTGTGTCTCCCATCCGCAAGGTCTCTAATTTGCTTTTTTTGAGGTTTCACCATGAGTTCCAACTTATAGCAATGGTGGCTATAGGTTTATTTCACCATTTTTCAGGTCTTGAACCCCCGAACTGGTAAAACGAAACATTATAATAAGTAAAATCAATCAACCATCAAGGTATAAAAAGGTTGGGCATCATCCTATTATATAGGTTTTATGTTTTCTTTAAGTGAGATGGATCATATACTCATATACAAGGTTGTTCTGGGTTAGTTTTACTCTAAAAATGAAAACAAGATGAATGCGAGTCGCTCGATCAACGATTAGTTGTAGGTATACCATGTACTTCATTAGATTAGTCTTCTTTTCTATACAAGGGTAGCAAAACAAGTGTGTAACCAAGAGACAGTAGGAAGGATTCTCTAGAAAGATAACTATTACTATTAATTACTTAGCGATACTGCATATATAAGCCAATCGATTCACATGACATCTTTATAACAACACAAGGAGCACAGATGCTGCAGTTAACATTAATTATAGGGATAAGTATATTTTTCGTCCTCGAACTCTTCCGAGAGTTTAGAAATCGTCCCTCAACTCAAAACCGGACAGTTTTCGTTCCTCAACTATCAAAATCGGATAGTTTTCGTCCCTCAACTATCAAAACCGGATAGTTTTCGTCCCTCACGCCGCTTCGGACGGTTTCCGTCCGCATGAACAGTAAACTGATGAACAGTAAAAAAATAAAAATAAAAAGTAAAAAAAAATCTGAAAATTTGTGGGATCAAAGTTCCTCGGATGCGTAAGGTGTGTGTGAAATTTGTTGTGCTATTTAGACATTCTAGGAGCTCGTGACAAACGAAAAACCATAAATATGTACGTTAGTGAATAGTAAATTCAAAAAAATAGAAGCCAAATTCAAAAAAGTATGAAAATTGTTGACATACAAGATGCTCGGGTGCTCAATGTGCCTGGAAAATTTCATGATGTTTGGACATTGTGGGAGCTCGTGGCAAAAAAAAACAAAAAATGGCTGGGAAAGAAACTTTGAAAAAGTGCACTGTTTTTTTTTGCTAGAACTCCTCCTATGTCATTTCAGCACGAAAATATGCAAGCACCTTGCACACCCAAGCATCTTTGATGCCAAAAAATTTCATATTTTTTTGCTATTTATTTTATTTACTGTTCACCAACGTACATATTTACAAAAATTTTTTGTCATGAGCACCTAGAATGTCCAAACAATATGAAAATTTGTATGCACCTTGTGCACCCGAGGAATTTTGATCCCATAAATTTTCAGATTTTTTTGACTTTTTTTGCTATTTTTTGAATTTACCGTTCGCAAGTTTACTATACATGATGGACGAAAACCGCCCGAAACAGTGTGAGGGACGAAAACTATCCGATTTTGATAGTTGAGGGACGAAAACTATCTGGTTTTAAGTTAAGGGATGATTTCTAAACTCTCAAAAGAGTTCGAGGACGAAAAATATACTTATCCCTTAATTATAAGCAAATGATCGGCCATACGGCCTTGCGACAGCATCTTTCCTCGTCTTGTGGCTGCGCCGCCAGGCTCATGTTTCTCCATTGCTGTGCCGGCGGGACCTCCGGATCAGTGGTTGGCCGCCCCGCCGGCATGGTGTCCAGCAAGCCTGGTAGATGGCCGATCATTGTCACTTCTTCCCCTCGCAGCTCGCGCCTTGCAGTTGTGGACGTATGGATCGATTGGCCGCAAGCAGAAACCTAGTTTTATAGGTGGATGGATCCCTGCAACTTCCATTTGAATACGTGCTTAACTTTCCTAAAGAAAATGTCAGTTTCCATATTCCGTGGTAAAAATCTATTTGGAATATATGATTTCCTTGCGCGTTTGAGGAATGAAATCAAATAATAAATTATTTGGAATTATGCCATTCCTTTTGCTTCGATTCCATTCCGGCTACATAGTTTAGATCGTCATTCTACCATGCGACAAATTAAGTGTACGTTCCTGCAGCCATGCAGCCTGAACATGCAGGTTTGGACACCGCAATGTTTTCTGCATTTCGGTTTCTTCACACGGAAAGGGTCGAAAACTCCACACCTAAAATTGACTAAAATCTGACCAAAGTTTGTGAGATTTTCAAACCATTTTAATTCTTGTTTGGTTCATGTGTTGATACTAGATGTATAAAATATTCTTACCGATATGTATGTGAATATTTTGCCTTCCAAAATTTCCAAGTTTGAATGAATCTATATATTTTTATTTTCTTATGTCAAATTTTACGTCGTGAATCAATAGAAATGTAACTATTTGAATTTGAAACGTAATTTAATTATAAAATGATCGTAAGATTGCCTCGGGTGAAGAATAACTTATTCTGCACCCTGGATGATAAGAAACGCAAGGTTCGGTTTCCCCTCTTACGTTTCGTCCAACCCCTTCGTTCAACTCCCTCGTACGTTCCCACCTCCCACCGTTTTCTATCCCCACACCCATCTGGTTTTCCATCCATCTGATTTTCTATTTAAACCGGTTTTCATCTGGACTGCCAAATCAGATCAATCAGATCTTTGGTAATTAGTAACGCAATAAAGGTCACACGGGAAGGACTCAATTCACGGTGGGCAATCATATCAATCCTGCTAACCCAATCACATTCAAAAAGAAAGGAAGGAATCAATCAAAAGGAACATATCAATTGTGTTCGTAACAAGTATTTGGTAACAGAATAAAATCACCGGGAAGTAATCAATCACGGATGAGTCATATCACCATCTTTCCTTGTTGGTACAGATCTCCCTCCCCTAAGCAATCCATGGGCCCTTCCCGAAAACATACTCTCACCTGATCCGAACTTAAAAGGACCTAGCTCCTCGTACGCCAATCCATTGGCCTTTCTTTTATTTGTATAGTAGCTAGAGAAAACTTTTTTTCTTTTTTGCAGAACTTGTGGCGGCCGACGAACGAGGGCAGCTGCGGTGGACGAACTAAGGGAGCGGTGACGGCATATGTGAGCTCTCATCTCCTTTCGGTTCCAGATCTATGGCAGTAGTGACGGTCCTCCTCGTCCTCATTCACCCTGGTAGGAGGCCGTGGCCACCTCCGCTGTAGGAGGTGGCCGGCGTAGCCACCAGCGGGGGAGAGATGGGGCAGGCCGCCCCTCCTCACGGATGCACCAGAACGAACGTCTCACACGCGGCAGCGATGGAGGAGATGTCCACCGTCTCGCGCTCAGCAGCGGAAACAACAAATGTGGTGCCTTAATTAATCTCTCTCCCTCCTTGATTTTAAGTGAGGGTGAGGGATGCTTTGTGATTTGTGAATGTCACGTGTCATTTATCAGGATGGGTCTCGCGTGAGACTTGATCTCATAGAATTCTTTTTCATGGGAGACACACAACCGCAGAGAAAATCTTTTTCTTCTGCTTTTTGTTTTGATTTTGGTAGATCCCAATAAATATGAAAGTGCTCTACCTCTACTACATCATATCAACGTCAGTTATGTATGTAAATTCTCTACTAAGAACGAAAGTTCATTGGTGACAGACTGAAGCTGCTTTTAAGATTTTAATATGGCCAATTAAGCTGAACTAATATTGTGTGTTGACCTAAAACAACCTAAACATTACATATTATGTAGGACAGTAGTGTGGCATCATCTTTTTCAGTTATCAATATTTTTTGTTAACCACATATGTTAGTTGTCCTACTTAATTCCTAACTCACTCATCGTATTGCTCTTGATTTTTAGTCATGCTTGGAGCTTTGGTCTGCAGCTACATGTGATCAGAAAGGATGTCTTAGGCTAAAGGTAAAATTGGAACCTGTAGGTGATTAGATCACATGCTTTGGCGTGTAAGAGTGTACAACTTTCTGTGACTTGGCCTGAAGTTCAGGTATTTTGCAGTCAGTGTATATCTTCGGCAGAGTCTTCTTTTTTCGTTTGGGTTTGGGATAGAGAGGGTTACGTTTTTATGAAAAATAAGATTCCGTTCTTCTGTTTCACCATAGTTCATGTTTATATAGTTTTGAGAAGCACTTGATTTAATTTTCCTTTTAAATTGACTGATTGTCAACAAAAGAGATGAAAATAGAATTTCAAATTGATCAAAAAAATGTGGAAACACAGTATTTTACAAAGAGAGCTCACACACGATGTCAATAATTGAAAGCGGAGTGGAATGCAGGGTAAAGAGAAAGATGTCGCTTTAGTAGATGGCCTCTAAGGAGGCATGAGGATTGCATGTGATGGAAGGAGACATTACCACAAAAAAAGGAGAAGCAGACATTACCACAAAAAAAGGAGAAGCGGACATGATCAATTTGCTACTATATGAATGGAGACCACATGCCATGATGTTGACACACAATTCTCATTAGATAAATTGTTTCATTACTTTATCTAATTTCTATTCTATGGAAGACAAGGGCATTGAGCTAGGAAGGAGGAGCTCAAGGGAGCAAGAAAATATGAGAGGAAAGATAAGTTTACTCATAATTCACAAGTAAATTTTCTTTCTCTAAATCTTGTAATTGCTCCATGTGTGAATCTGTCTTACGTTAACAACTATGTGATTTTGTGCTTAAAACTCAAAGTGTGGGCATGAGCCGGATGAGGTATAAACGAAGGTGGCGAACATTGTTTGGGGAGATGAAGATACGGTGTTGCGGAAGAAGACGAGTGTTCGACTTAAGGGTAGAACAAAATCAACTACATTTCATTAAAAAAATGATGACGTATATATGCATGTAAATTCTAAATGCATACATCTATTGTCCGTCGAATTTTGTGTCCGTGTTGAAAGCATGGGCAGTTAACTATTTTTGCTAATGATCATTCGTTGAATATCGCTTTAACTATCCCATCTTTATTGACTTACGAAATAAATCATATTTTGTTTGGTAAGTCAATAAGTGATTACAATATAAAATCACGGACTGGATTTACATTTATTTACAGAATCATGTAATATGGATAGATAATTTGTGGGCTAATGTACAAGAATATTTATACCCCGTAGCAACGCACGGGCAAATTCCTAGTCATCAATATAAAAAGACCCAGTAGGGCAGATCCAACAGATCTCGGCCATCCATTATCATTAATCCGACGGTTCTTATTGTCCTAATGGTGAGCAACTAAACACGTTTAGCGCTAAACGTGTTTACTGCTAATCAATCATTTCTCTCCCTGATTCCCTTCCTTACGTACACCTTTCACAAGAAAGGGAATTACCACAACGAACAGCCCCACGATATACATAAGGAAGGGAATCAAGGGATGATTCTTCGTTGAATTAATATAAGGTCATGTTTGGTTCATAAGTCTTAGGACTTTTTCTAGTCCCAACTAAGAAGTCCCTATTCCCTAAAAAGTCCTTCCCGGTTTGTTTCCAGGGACTAAAAAGTCCCTAGTCCCTCCCTAAAGGTTATTAAATGACATGTAAAAGATCATGTTACCCCTATTAAACATCACCATGGGTTGGCGGAGCAATGGGTGCAGGGAGGGGCATTGTTGGAAAAGTCCCAATAAATACTATCCTTGAGAGTCTTCTTTATTTAGTCCCAAAAAGAAATTTGTAGTCTCTAGTAGTCTCTCCCGTTTGGTTAAAAAGTCTTTAAGAGGGACTTTTTCTAGTCCCTACAGCAAAAGTCCCAGGAAACAAACACCCCCTAACTTTCAACCCATTTGTAGGAAGACATGGACCTGCCGCTGATGGCGTTTACACAAACAATTTCTTTTGATATACTTTTGTAAAGAAAATTCAAGCATATCTTCAAGCTGAATTAAGATTACACGTGCGTTGCACGTGCACATTTACTAGTTTATTTAAAATGAGTGACAGACTCATCAAACTTAGATCATTGACACCAGCTGCGCACACCTGCAAAAACACAGTCCTAAAATATTGTCTCCTAATTCGACCTCTTTGCTCTCGTACGCGAACGCACCTAAGTGCTAGGGTTTCTCGTGCCTCCCGTCGGCGCTGCCGCCGGTCTATCTCGTCTTCTATGGTCTTGTGGCCATGGAAGCATGGTGGGTCCCGTCTTGCCGGTGGGAGGGCTGCGTTTTCAGTTGTTTTTTTTAGTATTTTTAGGGATTATGTCCTCCTCAGAGAGCCCAGACGGCGACGGCTATCTAAAGACGAAACAAGGTCCTCCGCGCCTAGCCCCTCTCTCGGTGGTGTTTCTAGCATCATCAGAGGATGTGTGGAGTTTTGTCTCCGGCGAATCTCGTGAGATTCGGTCGGTGTTTGTTTTCGATGGATCCACTTGGATCCAATTTTTGTTCGTCTGTGTTCATGTATCTACAGCTTGGATCCTTCTGATCTACACATCTCTTCATCAGCAGCGGTTGCTGTCCTGGTGCGCTGGTCCAATGGGGTCTTAGCATGAGGACTTCCCGACTATCTACTACAACAAGGTTTGCCCGGCTCCGATGTGGGAGGGGCGATGACGGCGGCGTGCCTTCGGCTCGCTTCAGTGCTTGTAGTTATTGCTAGGTGGTCTACGGACCTGAATGCATTTTTTACTTCTGGTGTTTTTTGTACTATCTTGATAGTTGATGAATAGATTGAAAGTCTTCCTCGTAATGAAAAATAGTCTTGCACCGGGGCTAAGTGTCTTATAGCTTGGGAACAAAAACAGAAAAACTAGGTGGTCTGGGTATCAAAATTTTACTACTTCAAAAATTTTGTTTACTAATGAACTTTGCTTGAAACTTCTATAGCAGACTGATATCCCTTGGATCAATTGGAACCGCATTAGATACTCGCAGCACCGTCACTAATCCCTCCTACAATGGGAAAATTGTCAAGTACCAACTCCCCGCCCTTCGAAAACTCGAGCGCTGGTCCTATGGGGCCTTAGCACGACGACTTCCTGACTGTCTACTACAACAAGTTGTGCCCGACTCCGGCGAGGGAGGGGCGATGACGGCGGTGCGCCTTCGGCTCGCTTCAGTGCTTGTAGTCGTCGCTAGGTGATCTACGAATCTGGATGCAATTTTTATTATTTCTTGTGTTCGTTATACTGCCATGAATAAAGATTGGAAGTTTTCTCGCAAAAAAAATACTCTATTTCGTTCTTACAAATAGTGGCCTCTCAAATATTGGCTGATTAGTAAGCCCCGTGCCTTAGCCTTTCCTCACTTATACTCTCACACCACCTCCACTACAGTGTTATACTCTCACACCTCCACTATCCTTCGAAGCCGTCTTACCAACGTTGCTTGTGTGGAGCTAGATGTTATGTTGTCTTTGTTGCAAGATTTCATCGACAACTATGCTGACGATGGGTGCTTCCTCAACCATGGCAATTCATTCTCTAAAGGCGGCTGCAATGACATGACGGCAATATATACCTCACTCTTCCTCCTCTATGCAAATCTGGGCTTTGCCCCATTGAGTAATGCATTCAGCTAGGGATCTTCCCCCCTCCCCCCACTCCCGTGATTGTTAAAAAAAAAGATTGTATCCTACGTGGTTTATCACATATTTTGTAGGTCATCAGCGACATTACTCTTCACCCTCCCCCGCACAACACTCGCAGCCTCGCAGCGGTGCCTTCATACTCCCTCCGTTCCCAAATATAAGTCTTTTTAGAGATTTCAACAAGTGACTACATACGAAGTAAAATGAGTTAATCTACACTTTAAAATATGTCTACATACATCTGTATGTTGTAGTCTATTTGAAATGACTAAAAAGACTTATATTTAGGAACGGAGGGAGTAGTTCATAGTCCATCTCGACCGTTCACATTCACATCTGTTACCGACTCCCAGTCCCGCATGACTTCATGTCCTCGGAGTGGCCATCACAAGTTCCAGACTGCCTGAGCGTGACGTCGAACAACTAGATGCCTCTCTGCATGTCGGTCGCGAAAGGCATCACGTGTCCAAGCGCACTGTGACCCCTCGGAGTCGGATGCATATTTTAGGTTTCTCTACCCTAGGTGGCTTGTTTGACATGAGATACAAATACAATGTTGTATGGAATGTAAATCTACTAGCACAACCTATCCCGTCCTGGGGTGGGATTCTTTGGTTGTTGTGATCCAAGGTTTAACCTGCGTAGGTGGTTTGTAGGATCTATTGTAAATTTTGATTTAATTATCATGTACTCATCCCCATCCGTCTCAAAAATAGTGTCTCAACTTTATTTTGGGATGAAGGGAGTAGTATCATTATTGCTAATATTTATTTCAATGTTCGTGATTCAATATATTTTGTTTGGTTAACAATTAGAATATCACTTACCATAGAATAAAATTGTTCGGTTGGTTAAGTAGCTACTTTTCATGTATAGATGACAGATCAAGAGTTGAGACATGGCTGGATGGTAAACTGTAAAGTGTAAACACGTCACTAACTTTAGATTAACAAACATGAACAAATAAGAAAAATGTGAAAGAACTACATAATATAAAATTGATTAAAAATAAAAAATCTAATAAATCTATGGGTAAAACAAATCTAGTAAATCATAATCTTATCGTTGCTCTGCAACCCACGGATCTTGAGGGTTCGTCCTAATTAAGGTTGAGAAGCATTCCCCATGGCAGCAGAGTGTGGAGTACTCCTTGGGGATGCAGCAGCAGAGTGTGGAGCACTCCTTGACGGGTCCCCATCGGGGCACGTGTACAACGTATCGCACCTGGCGGGGACGTCCCCGACCCGCCTAGCTCCACACTTTGCCACATTCTCGCCCTCGCCGGCTAGAGCACCACCGGAGGACTGTTTGAGCGTGACGCCGAACGCCTCCACCCCGCTCCGTATGTCGGCGGCAAGGCTGTCCATCATGTAGCCCGGCAGGCGGATGCGGGCTCCCCTCGCCAACATGGGCACGTCACTCGCCTTCCTCGGCGCGACGCAGATCCGCTGCGGCGTGGTGGGGCTGGCGGCGAGCGGGACGCAGCGGTAGGAAACCTCCACGTAGATGCCAGCGTCCACGCACACGGTGCGCCGGAGGCCGTCGGTGGTGACGCGGAAGGTGAGGTTGAACTCGGGGCGGGCCAGCGAGAAGTCGGTGGGCGACGGCGGGTCGAGGCCGGAGGCGGAGTCGATGGCGATGGAGTAGAAGATGTCGCCGGTATCACGAAGACGAAGATTAGGACGAAGGCGACAGCGAAGATCAGCCCGGCGACGATGAGCCATACCCAGCAAGGACATGCGCGGGTGGCTTCCATGGTCGTATCGTGGTTGTTGATCTGCGATTCTTCCGTGCATACTGATTGGTAGTAGTTGGAATCTAACTAGGGACTCGATCTAGGTTGTTTTCATGTGCACGCGGGAATAGGGGGGTATCTATGTGGGTTGGTTAGTTTGGATTTCAAATTGATCGATCTGCTCTCTCGTTAAACTTGTAGAGCGACAACGTGCTTACCTTCACCCGACCGACAACGTGCGCTGCGTCCGCCGGCTCCGTGTCCGTCGGATCGTCTGTGATCGGATGGACAAGAGCGTCCCCACTTCCGCGTCACGCGCGTCTGTTTTCTGAAACAGAGCCCTTGTTTCAGAACCAGCATTCTTGCAACTGGCAGCTCCGTCGACTAGGAAGGCGACGCTTCTGGATTTGCAAGGGCGGCGGGGCTAGCCGCATTGGGCGTTGGGCGTTGGGCGACGGGGCCTATCCAGCGCGGTGGCGACGGCGAGGGGTTCATCGGTGGCCGACGTCGACTCCAGCAGCTATGGATGTGAGATCCCCCTCCCCTTTCCCCGCATTTCTGGCGATTTTGTAGGTGTTCATAGCGGTTCTCCCCGGGGCAGCTTGATCCATACCACCGAGATGACAAGGACGGTGCGACTAGGAGGGAGACGGCCGGTCTGTTTCGAGAGTGGTCGCCGGCGTAGCTAGTTCGGCGGCATTGTAGGTCGCCGGTGTAGTTAGATTGCAGGATTTGGATCTGCTGCAGGATATTTTTACATAATTTCTGCACTGGTAATGTCATGCAAAGGGACTTGAAGCTACAGGATCCCTTGTATTATTTCTGGATTTCTGGAGCTCATAGTATCCGTAGGATTCCCTGTGATTTTCTCTGAAGCTCATAGCTTATGATAAACTTAAAGTTGCAGGATTTTGCGCGGCCAGTTTTTTTTCTTTTTCTTTGCAATCAGGGTCTTGTTTTAGTAGGTTTCTGCAACACAGGTCTAGTTTCAGGAAGAATGAAGAAATGATTCAGTGGTGAGGTTTTTTTTTTGCAACTGGGGTCTTGTTTCAAAAGATTTTTGCAACATGTCTTTTGTTTCAGAAAGAAAAGAAATGTTTCGGTTGTGAAGGTTTTTTTTCTGCAACAAGGATCTTGTTTCCGAAACATAGCCGACGTAAAGAGTGAGTGGTCAAATATTGCAACATG
>NC_057809.1:616629498-616630068 GCF_018294505.1 Triticum aestivum
GACGGCAGACAGGGGAATCTATTTCTGAAACAAAGGTGTTGTTGCAGGAAGTAAAAGGTGGTCGCGCAGCGTGCGATGGTGATCGGACGGCTGTCAAGGCGCTGATCGAACATACCTCCATGCGGCGGATGTTTCCCATACATCCGCCGGCAGACGCGTAGCGGCGCCCTAAATAAAAGCCACAACAAAAAACTAGATGCTGGCAAAGGGCCAATTTTCTCTTTTATTTTATTTTATCTCAGCTACGCCCTCCTAGTACAACCATTGTTGCCGACACGAGAAAGATTGTGTTATTTGGCCCCATGGACAAATGACTCCTGGTCGAACAAATTGTTGTCCTACACTTCACCCTTACACAGTGATTATATCATTTATATGTGTATGATGGAACGGCAACCGCAACCTTGCAACATGACGGATGCGGGAGCACAACTACAGTTGCGAAGACGGCCTTGCAACCCGGCCACACGAGACAACAATTGTGCAACAAGGGTTGCAGCTCAAGGACGGCGGCAAAAAGGGGATGCTGGAAGTCAGTGGAGGTTGCTACGACAAGCGCCGCCTATTTTG
>NC_057809.1:616630324-616639970 GCF_018294505.1 Triticum aestivum
CCCAATATGGGCTGAGGCGGAGGAAAGAAAAGGGAAGCGTAGAAAGAAAGGGAAGACAGAGGACACTTGCGATGTGAGGAACGGGAGGTGGTGTTGTGGAGGAAGATGAAGGAAAGATGAGGTGATAAGGAGTGTGTTCGGTTTCTCTCTGCTCCTCAACTCCGTTCCTGGAGCTCGTGGAGTGGCGCCGAATGCTCGAACTCCACGGAGATGAAAATGCGAAGATTGTGTTATTTGGCCCTGCACTTCAGCCTTACACAACGGTTATATGTGTATGCTGGAATGGCGACCCTGCCGTTGCAACATGACGGATGCTGGAACACAGTTATTGTGGCAAAGGTGCCCTTGCAACCTAGCAACTCGACGATAGTTGTTACAAAACAAGGGTTGCAACTCTGGACGATGCATGTGCCTTGCATGATGATGATGTTGTCATGCAGTAAGTGTCGTACGTAGGTGTCTCAACCTTGCAACATGGTCGTTTTCCCTTCTTCCTCCAACACAACATCGTTGGGGCTTAAGCTTGCGTCTGGTGGCAATCTCGGCTGAGGGTGCAACAGTGGTGGTCGCATTTCGCAACTCTAGGGTTGCAACAACACGGTTGCTGCGATGAGGGATGCAACAATGGTAATGTTGCAAGTCACGGAAGGATGCTGCACGAGCACCACCCGTTTGTTGACACCGGCGGCGAGAGGTGTGCCCTGCAACACTGAGTACCCCGTCTTGCAATGGTAGGGAGGAGGGAGGACTTGCAGAAGCGCTAGCTCTGCCTTTGCCGACGTTGTCCCGATCTGGGCTGAGGTAGAGGAAAGAAAAGGGAGGTGAGGAAGAAAGGGAATGCGGGGGAAGGGGGCGGAGTTGCGAAGGAAGACGAAGGAGGGAGAAAGCAATAAGGTGGAGATGGGGCCAACGGGTACATGCGTCGAACGGACGAGGCAACCGACAGGATGTGTGGGTATCCATCGGGTGAATTAAGGAGTTTTCCAACTTACATTGGTTTCAACCAATTTAGGTGCATAGTTCAGATGCATATACGAAACCGTGAAGTTGCTGCAGCTTCTGTTGGTTTTGCTTTCTATGGTTGTTTCACAGAAAGCATAGAGAACATCTACATACAAAAAATGGAGATCTGGAATTATTGTGTAGTGAGGTGATGAAATTAAAAGAAATCTTTGGTAAGTTTTAGATTTTATCACCATAAGGTCTCTATGCTCGTGTTTGCCAGTTAAATTTATCTGATATACTATTTGATTGAATCAGTAAACTCGAGCGTGTTTCCTTGACAGAAATAAGTTGTCACAAAGATCTCCATTAACCGAGGATTCAAACACGCGACAAAAGGGTAAACATACAATAGCTAGCTGCGGAGCAAAATTATTACATCAGTGTTTAGTGTTTATAAATCGATAAACAATCCGTAAGAAATCTTCATGGTTGATCTTGAGTGGAGAGACCCTGACTGCGTCCTATTATGAAGATTGGAGTAGAAATTATAACCGGATCATCATTCACTTTCTGGTTTGGATCAGGGCATGTGTCATCTGAACCACATCTAGCGGTATCCCCAACTCGCCTAACCCCGCAGGACGCAACCAGCTCGGCGTCGTGGTGGCCGGCAGATCGCCCGATCTTGACGTTGAACGCCTCCACCCCGCTCCGCAGGTCCGCAGTGAGGCTGTCCATCAGGAACCCTGGTAGCTGCACGCCGGTGCCCTTGGCGACGACGAGCTCCTCCCTCGACTTCATCGGCCCGACGCAGAGACGGCGCGGTGCGGCGGCGCTGGTGGCGAGCGGGACGCAGCGGTAGGACACGTGCACGTAGGTGCCCTCGTCCATGCACGCGCCGCGGCCCGGGCTGGCCGATGCTAGGCGGAGGGTGAGGTTGAACTGCGGGTCGAGCGTGAGGTTCTTGGACGGCGGCAGATCTAGGCCCGAGGCGGAGTTGATCGTGACGGAGTAGCGCCGGTGGGGGAGGCCGAAGACGAGACCGAATGTCAAGCCGAGGGCAAGGACCAGCAACAGGATGAGGCACACCGAGCAGCATTTGTCTAAGCACTGCATCCTCTCCAAGCGCTGTTCCAGCGCCGTCGCCGGCGATCGCGGGTTCTCGGGATCGGTGGACTTGGTGTCCAAGCCCGACGGGTATCCCACCATGGTTGCGCTTGTCAAACGATCTGGCTATGGCTTGGTAGTTGGTAGTACACGATCTGGCTTGCATATGCTTCTTTAATTAGGGTTTGGATTTGGCGGCGGGTCGTCTCCGAGGTTAGTTTATATACGCACGCGTATCTGCATAGACCGTACGTGGTACTAAAACTATGGACTTTGATCGATCTGTACGTCACTCGTTACTTAATTTGGAGTTTTCAAGTACCTCACCTTCAACCGAACTGATCAGCAAAAAATAGAGCTCACATCGTGGTACTACTTTACTTTTTTGCTGGATTAGTTGCTGTGTGTTTTTGGCCTCTTCTATGCATTATCGGTCTCAAAGAATATTGGTTGTATACATTGCATGACGCAACAATTTTCCTTCTATTGTCTAATAATAAAGCGACGATTAGAGGAAAAATAAAGTATCGGCTCTATTCTTCTGAATTATAAGATATTTTAGGTATTTCAATATGGACTACATATAAACCGTGAACAAACGTACTAAAATGCATCTATATATACATCCAATTCAAAAGAAGTTTGAATATCTTATAATTTGAAATGGAGTGAGCATATCAAGACATACTGCAAGATTGCCATCTAAACGGCGGCATATAATTCAGCGCCAGTTTCATATGGTCCTTGTCTTGCATGTACATGTGTATAATACTAAATATACTAAACCTGGCCAGGTTTAGTTTACCACGTTTTTTTTGACTTTTTCTTATCAGTCAAAATCGACCCAATGGATGAGCGACACGTGCTTTAGTGGGGGATATAGCCGGGTACATGGTTTGGTGCGCGTACTGATTTCTGCCAGAAACCATAAAAAAATTGAGTCATGAACCCTCCATTGGCTGCATGTTCTGGTTCCTTCTCAGTTCGGGATTGGATGCATGTCCTGCGCGTGGAGGGATCGACGTCTGCTTTATCCTCCCAATCGAGTCGGTCGCCGCCGCATCTTCTGGGTTTCCTATGTTGTCGGTTGCCGCTTCCATCCATTCTTCTGGGCCCTTCTACAGCTTGTGCGGTAGCTGTTTCCGATTTTTGCTCTTCCTCTCTGTTGTCTCCTATAAATACTGCCTGTTACGTGCGCCCGTCTTCATTCCATTTGCTCCCATCCGCTCTCTCTCCTTTCTAACTAGTGGTGCCATTGTTCGGCCGGCGATGGTTGCTCCTGCTCCTGTTCGTTCTGGACGGCGTCGTCAGGGTCGTCCTCACCCGACGCCGTGCGCTCTCCGCCATGGACGCCACGCCATCGTGGTTCGCTCTCGCCGACGCGTTGTGCTCGGCTGCTCCGTCTCGCCTCCGGACATGGAGCGTTGCCTCCGACTGCAGTAACGTCGTCTCCCACAACTTTGAGGGCCTCTTCTCAACTTCCGCCGACGTCAGCTCACCCTGGCTCCTCTCAGACGGCCTGCCCGCGGCGGCCGACCAGACCGTGACAGTCTTCGGTGGCACCTGCAGGAGTGTCGCTCTTCCCCGCCGCTCTGGTCGCTCAAATCCGTCTGCGCGCGGCCGCCTCTTGGAGATGGAGCATGCCGCCGCTGTCATCATTCTCTTCTGCGGCGTCATGCAATGCATGGTCGCCGGCTTCGGCGCCGCGGTGACGGGCTCGACCGCACCTCCTTCCGTCTCCACATACGCTTCCTTGCCGTCGCACAGGGGTGCCCAGGTTGCGACCATTGCCAGGACAGCCTACAATCCGGCGCCGCGCTCGCCGAGGAGCTGCGCGCAAGACCGCGTCAGCGCCTCGGACGACCTGAGCTCTCTGGATTCCAAGCAGTGGGAGAAGGCTTTTGTGGACTGCGCCATCGTCGTCTAGGCATGCGCCAGCAATCTTGACCTCGAGCCCGGCCTACCCGCTGAGGCCATGAGCTAGCGACCTCTCAGGCGGTTGCCTCTTCCTCACTCTCTACACCGTGTGCCATGCGTGCTGCTTGCATGTTGCTGCTGTGTCAGTGCGCGCCGTGAGGTCTGCGTGGCCGCGCACTGCCCCCAACCAGTCAACCGCACGCTGGACGCCCACCGCCACTGTCGACCTGCGAGCCACCTGCACCACCGCGGCGAACTGCGTGAGCCCCTCGATGGCATCATGCCAAATGAGAATGACTAGATGCAGCATGCTCGAACATAGCATGTTCCTGTGATGTTATGCCGAACTGTAGTTTGTTGGAAGGGTTTATTTTAGCCTGCTAGCTACGCCACACGAGTCAGATTCTTGACGAATTGTGGTAGGGGGAAGTAAAGTTTTCTTGCTGAATGCAGGCCATGCGTGGGGATCACTGTTGAGCAGCAGTTTGATTTCACTGCACGTAATTGAATTTCTCTAATGGAGGACTTATGTGCATGAGTTCGAAGTGTATGTACTGGATGCGGCGGCTATGTGTGCATGCCCGGCCTTTCCACTGATCCCTGCAAGCTCTGCACGGATCTTCATGCAAGCTCATTTTCGAAAATCCTACACTTAATGAAAGAGTGCTACGGACTGGTCTTACATTTTTTTGGGGGGAGACTTTGACTTGGGTCTCACAGTTGCGGCACCTGTCTCATCAGCACACATGCTGTGGATTTGAATTAGCTGGTGAAACTTGATACTCCTGCATGCCCTCCATCGACTCTTCCATGACTTTATTTCAAGTAAAAGAAATTCGTGGTTACAGGTTAGCTACATTTGATGCACCTGTCAATTTCATCCCAAAAACTTTCCAGTTGCGTTTTGTACAATATAGAAGGAAAAAACAAGAGTTGCATGAATAGTACGTGTATTATTCCTGACAAAAAGGCACACCAAACATGCGCGAAGAACTCTTTTCTCTCCTTAATTAGCATAGGAACATGTGCACACCGCAAGAATGTATATCACTTAAAATAATTCAATCGCACAAACAACATGGGCCCTTTCATTCATATAAGAAGAGAGTTTTTTTTTGCGAGAAACTTTCAATCTATTCATATAAGAAGAGAGTTGCAGTCCCGTGATATTTTCCCTTCAATCGCATAGCTCAATTTTTATTCATAAATATTTCCGTAATACTATATCTCAAAATATGGTCTCAGTCTTTCTCCCTTCAATGGCACAAGCAACGAGCACTTTTACATGCTTCTGTTACCGTTCATAATCTCCTGTTCTTATCTTTCCAAAAATATATAAACATACCTGCCTAAATATATAAGGGCCTAATAGGGATTAAAAAAATGACTTTTCAAATAGATTGCGTTTTCTTCACAGTTGAACTCTTCTTCTTTCTTGCGGGTAATTCACGGTTGAACTCTAGCCCAGAACAATTGGGCATAGCTCTTGAAACGGTACAACTAATGTTGACATGTGTATAATGCATAGAGTTTTTTATGAGCTATTTAATATAGTCATTTTTTCCTAAAAAATGTAGTCATTTTTTTTCTCTGGCTGCATGTCTAAGTTGTTGGCGATATTGAAACCTAACAAATTATATTATTGACGTGTTCTGTTTTGCTGAAACACAAAATAGATTGCATTCACAGGTGAACTCGCTGAAACACAAGGTACAACTAAAGAAAACGCTGCTCAAGCAGCTTTAAAACACATATGCACCCACTACAACATCACTATCAGTGATCACAACTATCATGCACTTGAAGTAGAAAAAAGAAGCGTGCTTTCAACACAAGCGAAGGTACGAGAACGAATCAATCAGCGGCAGTTCAATATGGCTCACCAACAGGTTACCGCACAGTCAAATGAGAAGGCAAACTAAAATCCTTGCAAAGATATGAGACAATTTCTTTGTTGTGATACCACTATGAATGTACCCTAAATGCCCATACATTGATGATCCAATCATTGCGTACACCGGCACCAAACCACCAGTGGGTCGGGTACAACAATTGGCAAAGACTCTCTATCACTTCAGCACAGGTACCAATCTTGAAGGAGATTCCATCAGAATGATCTAAACTACATGTGCACATACCGTATTTATTTTATATTATCAAAAAGATACCAGCATGTACCCCCTATTTTCTAAGATGCACCACGGACGTTGGGAATAAATCTATCATTTTCTCAATTTCTCCTTTTTTTATTCATACTTCTCTTGCTTTAAATTCAGTTCCAATGTAAATAATTAAAACAACATACATAAACACTACATATCGACGGGGCACAAACAATGGAAAACCTATCCTAAAAGATGCAATTACTGCGTCTTTGAAGCTACAAAGAGAGGTTTGATTTTCTCACATGAAGCGACCCATACCAAACAGTGACAATTTAACATGGCCTGTCAGCAAATAAGCACTCAACAGAAGAAATTCACAAGGCAAGTTAAAATCTTAGCAAAGATATGTGACGGCTTTCAGACATCATACCACTATGTATGTATCATCGGCGCCCGCAGACTGAAGATCCACTAATCACATATACCGGTGCCAAACGACCCCATGGCTGTATGCGAGAATTTGCAAAAGTTCCTCACATGAAGCGACCCATACCAAACAGTGACAATTTAACATGGCCTGTCAGCAAATAAGCACTCAACAGAAGAAATTCACAAGACAAGTTAAAATATTAGCAAAGATATATATGTGACGGCTTTCAGAATCATACCACTATGTATATATCCTCGGCGCCCGCAGACCGAAGATCCACTAATCACATATACCGGTGCCAAACGACCCCATGGCTGTATGCGAGAATTTGCAAAAGTTTTGTACTATTTCGTTATGGACACCTCCTGCAGGAGGTGATAAGTAGATAATGAATAAGTGTATATGTTCTAATCCAAAATTGTACACTACTTTCTTTATTGTAATAAAACGATTACATGAAAGTAATTTTAATAGGCGGAGTACCTTTTATTAGAGATGTACCAGTTTTTATCATTCTGTTTATCAGCATGTATTATGCATGGTTGTAATAAATGTACTTCTTTGCCATCTTGAACTTTCATTGGCGGCGGAGTATATATTGATATGGTCTTCTTTACATAATATATAGCAAAAGATATACATAAAGCTACAATGCATATTCTGTTAATCCCATAATTGTTTATAGTTCTATCATTTCAACAACAGTCTACATAGTTGCAATTTACCGACAGGCGCGGCGTGCCGCCACGCGGGCTAAGCTAGTAGTCTCTAGTTGCGACCAGTTGAGATTGATAGGTTGTTTAAGAGAATGTCATCCATGCACAATTAAATTCCTACTACTTCTCCAACCAATTATATAATAGTTAAAAAGATTGTAAGGTCCATATTCCACTTCCTTTCTCATTAGCCCTTCATCCAAACTTTCTTTCTCGTCTGATAGTTCACCATCTTATTTTACTTATCTTCTAAACCAATTTCACTTTGATTTACTTACCAAAATTCTTCATCAAACTATAAGGTAAATCATGGGCAAAATTTGATAAACATTTATTTACAGTATCACATTAATATAGGAAGGTAAATCACAAGTTAACGTACTCGATTATTTTTATCCGTTGCAACGCACGGGCATGGTCGCTGTGTAGAATATTTCGTGATACATCATTTTAATAATTAAAGTCTTCCTTCATGCATGGCCAAATTAAATAACCAAACAACGCATCATATATTGCCAACATAAATAAGAGAACAAACAGACCTTGCAAACTCTAGATGTAGGACATGCAACGGGTATTTCTTTGAAATCTCGCAACAAGAAAAAACCGGAATAGTTCTAAGAAATAAAGCAAGGTGGTTATTAACACTTGTTTGGCGACTGATCGATGAGTTGATAACTAGATCATCCACATATATGTACTACATATTACTAGGATAAACCATATGAGAGAAAAAAAAGAAACTCTAGGATCAACTACTGTGTATTATATTGTAGCTAAGCAAACAACTATTGGTCGAGAAAGTCACATGGCACGGCGCCCAGACCGGCTCGCATGCCCTTGCAGCCTAACCCCCACGGGTACGGTGAAAATACTCCTTGAAACGACCCGACCGGTAGGTGCAATGTGGCGTCGAACACCGCCACCCCTCTCTTGATGTCCGCCGCAAGAGCGTCCAACACTTTCCTTGTCGGAACCGCGGTGGCCATTGCCAGGACCGGCTGCTCCACCGCCTTCCGTGGCCTGGCGCAGAGCGGCCGCGTCTTGTGCCCGCTGGCGGCAAGCCGGACGCCGCTGTAGGCCACCGTGATGTATGCGCCGGGTTTGATGCACGCTTGTGAACCGTAGCTACCGGAGGCAACACCGAGGGTGAGGTTGAACGAGAGGCCCGTCTTGGGGTCGGTGGAGGAGATTGAGTCTACCGCGACGGAGTAATGGGCGTCGGGCCTGTAGTACTCGATTGGGATGATTATGCATGCGGGTATGAGGAGGGCGCCGACTACCGCGAGCAGCACGAAGCACCAAAGCGGGCACCCTCTGGCGGCATTGATCTCGTGATCTCCATCGGGTGCCTGGCTCTCGACGTCGTCCATGCCCGGCAGCCTGCGATTTTCGCTGTGGGGGTCTTAGCTCTTGGGTTTGAGTTTGGCCGAGACGCAGAACAGGTTATATGGAGAAAAGGATCGATAGGCACGTCTCCGAAAGGAAATTAGTTTAATTGAATCGCTAGCTTAGTACGTATCCTATGCGAATCCGGCCGGAATCGTGACCGTGCCTAGTTACTAGTACGTACGCAAGTCTCCGAAAGGGAAATAGGCTTACCTCTCAAAAAAAGAAAGGAAAACAGTTGGCTGCCATCAATCTAAATTCGCGCCCCCAGACGCCGTGCCTCCTTTACACATCTGAATCTGCCGGCGAGAGTGTTGCTTGCCTCTACAGCCTCGCGGAGAAGCGGACGTACAAGCTAGCTCTCCCAGGGCCACCTATCAGCAGCAGGCATCTGATTGGGTCCTCGCAAGGCTTGCTGGTTACAGTTGATGACAGATCTGAGATGCACCTTGTCAATCCCATCACCGGTGAACAGATTGATCTCCCTTCGGTGATCACCATTGAGCAAGTGAAGCCCATCTGGCGAAACTATATGACAATAAGAGCGTCGTGAGAGCTAGTCAATCAACGCTAGGCCGCCGAGGGATGGACTCCGGGCGCCATGGGCGGCCGCCGGATGCGTCGCCGGGTCTGCAGTGCACCGCTTCGCCCTCGACGCCGAAGGCCTCGACGCCGTTACCTGATATCGTCCATTCGGATCTGATCATCGACACCGGCGAGGATGGTGCGCCGGCGGCGGAGGGATGGCGCTGGGCCGTTAGGTTCCGTGAGGGCCAGGGGAATTGGATCAGCGGCCGGCTGCACCATTCTCCGGCATCTCGTTGGACGGCGTTGCTGGATCTGGACAATGACGTCCGCGCCGGCGACTACATCGACATTGACGGCCAGATGAAGGTAGGAACCCTTTTGCGTATTGATATTTTCGATGTGGTTGTCGATCTCCGTATG
This sequence comes from Triticum aestivum, assembly GCF_018294505.1. Classification (NCBI taxonomy): domain Eukaryota; kingdom Viridiplantae; phylum Streptophyta; class Magnoliopsida; order Poales; family Poaceae; genus Triticum; species Triticum aestivum. The sequence goes on from NC_057809.1 coordinate 616,639,882, forward strand.
CAGATTGTTTCGGAAGAGGTTCATTCGATCGAGATAGTTGACACATCACCGGAGTCTAGCGGCGGGAAGCTAGATCGGCGGGTTGGAGG
>NC_057809.1:616640171-616648192 GCF_018294505.1 Triticum aestivum
GCCTGTGCGCTCAGGGGCGGTGGTTCGTCCTCGGGTTGGCGGCCGATTTTGGGCGCTAGCCGGATCCGATGAGGACGAGGCGGAAGGAGGCGGCGACGATCCGGCGGCTTCTCCGCCAACACCGACTTCTTCAGATCTTCTCTGTGAGTTTTTCCATGCAGGTTATGATGAGGATGAGGTGGCCTCAATGGTGGATAGGGTTTTGCCGGTGGATGATCCGGCGAGAGTTGGGCTTCACGTGGGCGAGAGGAAGGAGATGGTGCGGCGCATTGTGCACCGGAGAACGGCGGCGACGGCGGTCAGGCCATGGAAGGGACCCCTTCCGAAGGTTAGTCTTCCAAACCTCACCCTTTTCGATTTGATACGGCCGGATTCTTGGACTAAAGTTCAGAGGAAGAAGAAAACAACCCGTTCTGGTAGTCAGTCCCAGCGGCCGGCGGCGGATTTGGCGTTGTCGCCGGCGGGGCGGCCGATCGGGATCACGCAGATGCGGGAGAGGCGTTTGAACGCACTCCTGGGCCGCGTGCACAGTGTGCCTGGTATTGGTCGACTCTGAGTGAGTTGGGCCCGGTTGTGTGCGGGCCTTTGTTAACTGGGTATGAGGCCCAGTTCAACCAGGTACGTACGTCGGGATCATTGGCTACACCCCCATGCACGATCGACGGTCCTTCAGAGGGTTTTCGATCGAAACGATCTAGGGTTCATCGAGCTGCCCGCCGATCGAGCTTCTCAGACCGTGGTGCGGGGCGTGCCAGGCGGATTCCTCCTCTCCGCGGCATGGCAGGTCGAGGTCCGCCCCCTGCCAAGTCCGGCGCCCTGTTTGGTGCCCCGGGCGGCGCGGGACGTGGTGGGCAGATTTCGCCAGCAGGAGGCGGGCGTGGCGGCGTTGTGGTGCTGCAGGGCGCAGGTCGTGGCCGCACTGGGCAGCCGGTCGGGGCTGGGCGCGCTGGCGCTACTCAGATGCCGGGTGCTGGGTCTGGCCAGGCGGCTCAGGTGGCTAGCGGCCCTAGGCCGCCGCTGCATGGTGGTGCACCCGGGTCCGGCGTGGCTGGCCGCGGGTCGCTGCCTGCGGGTGCGAGACCACCAACACCGGCTGTGGGACGGGGTGGCCCTCGCCCACCGGTGCCGATCCCCGTGGCCGTTGCGGGCCGCGGCTTCCCGGCTCCTAGGCTGCCTCCTCCGGCCTCAGGTGGCCAGTTCCGGTCCATGGCGATGCAGGCCGGGGCCAGACCGCCGCATTTTGTGGCCCGGCAGAAGCAGAGTTCGACGGAATCGGTGCTGGAGCAGGCACAGTTGCAGCAGGTTCCAGCTAGAGGGGGAGACTCTTTGGTGCCTCGTGGTCAGTGGGGTGACGATGGCATTAACGCCTATGGAGATGGACAGCTCCGGGGATCCTCGTCCACAGGTGGCGGGCGGGGGTATGCCTGGCAGAGTGATGGCTCGACCGAGATGCCTTTCCTGGGGCCAACGGGAGGCTTCGTCGAAGGGGCGTCTGGACCGGCTAATCGTAACCGCGGTGGTTTCCGTGGTAACCGTGGTGGCCGGGGTGGCCGAGGTGGCCGCTATCGACCAAGGCAGCATCCTGTTGTCGTTGACCAGACGGCGGTTGGCGAGGCAACTGAGGAGACTGGGTTGTCTTGTCAGGCTATGGAGGTGGTGACGGCACTGGCGGACGTGGATGCTCCGGGTAATGGTGAGGTCGAGGTAATGTCGGTGGAGGGTTCTGACAGGGCTGAGATGGACAAGGCGGCCAAGTATGCACGCAAGAAGGGAAAAAATGTTATGCTACCGCTGTGGCAATAAGGGCCACTTCATTGCTGAGTGTGTGGCAGTTTTATGCGATACGTGTGGTAAGCCGGCCCATGAGTCAGGGGCTTGTCCGCTTTTGAGAGAGCAGTTACCGAATCTTATGATGTATGGGGTGTACTGTTCAGAGCTCACGTTTTTTGAGTCTCCGATCGAGGGGGAGGTTCCTGATGAGGTGCGCAGTATGACGACTGGGATGATTAAAGTGACTAAAGGCGAAGTCTCTGAGACCCAGATTGTGTAGAGGCTCCGGGAGCTGGCCCCAGGAGACTTCCTCTGGGAGCTAGTCAGTCTCGAGCCAAACTTGTTCAGGGTTGAGTTTCCCATGGTGGAGGATTTACAGAGGTTACTGAGCTTTGGGATGTGTAAGGTGCCAGGTACTGAGGGCATTCTTGAGTTCCACGAGTGGAAATTGGTAGAGATAATTTTGCTCCTCAGTTTCTTTCCTCTCTTGCGGGTGGTGTTGATTTTGACTGACATTGCCTACCTCCGAGAGGATGATCGGGAGGTATCTTGCTAGGAGTGAGATGCGGTTCCCTTGAGGTCCGGAGTGTAGTGATGGGTGACTTTGCGGTTAAGTTTCGGGTTAGGTCAAAAGTTGATGGCTTCAACTGGGCTTTGGTGGTGGTTTACGGTGCCGCACAGCCGGAGCTTAAACAGGAGTTTCTGGCGGACCTTGTTCGAATTTGTGGGTCCGAACAGCTTCCGATGTTGGTTGGGGGTGATTTCAATATCATTCGGAGGAGAGAGGAGAAGAATAATGATAATTTTGATGGCAGATGGTTGTTTATGTTCAATACCATTATTGAGAGTTTGGATCTGAGGGAGATAGAGCTTTCTGGTAGAAAGTTTACCTGGGCTAATGCTTTGCCAACCCCGACATATGAAAAGCTTGATCGAGTTCTCGCGAGTGTAGAGTGGGAACAGAAGTTTCCTCTTGTTACGGTACAAGCTCTCTCGCGGGGAATATCCGATCACACACCACTGTTCGTCGACTCCGGGGAGCCAAACCATGTGGGAAACAAAAACACATTCTCATTCGAGATGGCCTGGTTCGAACATGAGGGGTTCTTAGACCTCTTTGCCAGGGAATGGGCTAAGGGGGTAGGAGGTAGGACGGCTGTCGAGCGTTGGCAAAATAAAATTAGGCATTTGAGAAGCTTCTTATGGGGTTGGGCTAAGCACCTCAGTGGGGTGTATAAGATTGAGAAGGATAGGCTCCTTTCTCTTATACAGGCACTGGACATAAAAGCTGAATCCACGATTCTGATGCCTGCTGAGCTCCAGGTTAAAAATGAGGCTGAGAAGAGGTTGAAAGAACTTCTCCGCGAAGAAGAGTTAAAGTAGGTGTTGCGAGCTAAGGTTCACAAAGTGGTCCAAGGGGACGCCAATACTCAATTCTTTCACCTGATTGCCAATGGCAAGCACCGAAAGAAGCGTATCTTCCAACTTGAACAAGATGAGGGTATTATTGTTGGGCAGGATAATCTCAAAACTTATATTACCGAGTATTATAGGCAGTTATTTGGGCCTCCGGAGGTTAATTGTGTGACCCTCGATGAGTCTATGACTAAGGACGTACCTCAATTGTCGGCTGCCGATAATGATATCTTGCTCGCCCCGTTTTCGGAGAAGGAGGTGTTTGATGCTATTGCACAAATGAAAAACAATAAGGCTCCCGGACCGGATGGGTTCCCGGCCGAGTTTTATAAGAAGTGCTGGCACATTATTAAGGGGGATTTGTTACCTATGTTTCAGGATCTTTTCTCTGGACAGCTTCAATTATTTCACTTGAATTTTGGAACTATCACATTGCTCCCTAAGAAAACGGAGGCTGTGAGAATTGAGCAGTTCAGGCCGATTTGCCTCCTCAATGTTAGTTTCAAAATCTTCACCAAGGTCGGGACTAATAGGCTCTCACAGATTGCGCATTCTGTGGTGCAACAATCCCAAACTGCTTTCATGCCGGACAGAAATATCCTTGAAGGGGTGGTTGTCCTTCATGAAACACTCCATGAAATTCACTCCAAAAAATTAGATGGGGTAATTTTTAAGGTGGATTTCAAAAAAGCGTATTATAAGGTCAAGTGGCCATTCCTCCAACAGGCATTGCGTATGAAAGGTTTTGATGATGCCTGGCGCCGGCAGGTCGAATCATTTACGTAAAAGGGGAGTGTGGGAATTAAAGTGAATGACGATATAGGTCATTATTTCCAGACTCATAAAGGCCTTAGACAGGGAGATCCGATGTCCCCTATCCTGTTTAACATTGTGGTGGATATGTTAGCAATTTTGATAGGAAGGGTTAAGGAGAGTGGTCAAGTGGGTGGCTTGGTACCTCATCTGGTTGATGGAGGTGTATCCATCCTTCAATATGCTGATGATACAATCATCTTTATGGAGCACGACTTGGCCAAGGTGAGAAATATGAAGCTGTTGTTATGCCTTTTTGAACAATTGACCGGGTTAAAGATTAACTTTCATAAGAGCGAGTTGTTCTGTTTTGGTAGAGCCAAAGACGAACAGGAGTCTTATAGGCAATTGTTTGGGTGCGAGCTGGGGAGTTTGCCCTTCTCCTACCTTGGTATTCCGATACACCATCGTAGGCTAACAAACAGAGAGTGGAAGTGTATCGAGGACCGATTTGAGAAGAAACTGAGTTGCTGGAAGGGTAAACTCATGTCATACGGAGGCCGGTTAATCTTGATTAATTCGGTGCTCACGAGTATGCCTATGTTTCTCTTATCGTTCTTTGAGGTCCGAGTTTGTGTTAGGAAAAGACTGGACTTCTATCGATCACGATTCTTTTGGCAGGGTGATTGTCACGCCCTCGATGCGGCTATATCTCCCACGTGTCGAGGCACGACTTAGAGGCATAGCCGCATTGAAAGCAATGTCGCAAGTCGGGAATCATTACACAACCCATGTACATATATAATATAAAGGGGAATAATAATAGCATAGTTGGCTTACACTCGCCACGTCACATCAAAGTACATAAATAACATGCATCATACAATCACTCATGGCCCGACTACGGCGCCAAAATAGAAAAGACCCCCAACAAGCGACTAGGCCTTGAATCTAACCCCGAATAGGCATCCCTACTGATCATCAGGAAACGACACATAGTAACGCTGAGAGTCCTCGCCGTACTCCCACTTCAGCTCGAGCGCGCCATCCGGAGAGGTATCATCTGTCCCTGCATCTGGTGTAATAGTAATCTGTGAGCCACAAGGACTCAGCAATCTCGCACCCTCGCGATCAAGACTATTTAAGCTTAATAGGTAGGAAAGGGGTAATGTATAAGTGGAGCTGCAGCAAGCGACTAGCACATATGGCGGCTAACTTATTCGGAAAGGAGAGCGAGAAGAGGAGGCAAGGCACGAGCGGAAAACTAGAGAGCAGCCTACGCAAACATAACTCCAACGCCGTGTCCACTTCCCGGACTCCGCCGAGAAGAGGCCATCACGGCAACACACTCAGTTGATTCATTTTAATTAATTTAAGGTTCAAGTTATCTACAACCGGACATTAACAAATTCCCATCTGCCCATAACCGCGGGCACGGCTTTCGAAAGATCAATCCCTGCAGGGGGGTCCCAACTTAGCCCATAACAAGCTCTCACGATCAACGAAGGAATAGACCTCCACCCAGGACACACCGATCAGACTCGGTATCCCGGTACAACAAGATGATTCGACAGGTTAAAACAAGACCAGCAACACCGCCCGAATGTGCCGATAAATCCCGATAGGAGCTGCACATATCTCTTTCTCAGGGCACACTCAGATTGTCCTAGGTACGGGTAGGCCAGCCCAGAGTTGCCCCTGGTGGCCACCGGCAACTGACAGTTGGACCAACACTCAGAGGAGCATTGGCCCCCCCGAGGGGGGGGGGTTAAAATAAGATGACCCTCGGGCTCCGGAAACCCAAGGGAAAAAAGGGGTAGGTGGCAAATGGTAAAACCAATGTTGGGCATTGCTGGAAAAGCTTTAATCAAGGTGAACTATCAAGGGGTTCCCATTATAGCCCAACCGCGTAAGGGACGCAACAATTCGGGAACATAACACCGATATGACGGAAACTAGGGCGGCAAGAGTGGAACAAAACACTCGGCGAGAGGCCGAGCCTTCCACCCTTTACCAAGTATATAGATGAATAAAGATAACATAGCAATATAGTGATATCCCAACAAGTAAATAAAGGTTCCAATAAGGAACGGCTCCAATCTTCACCTGCAACTAATAACGCTATAAGAAGGCTGAGCAAAGCGGTAACATAGCCAATCAATGGTTTGCTAGGACGAAGGTGGGTTAGAGGCTCAATCATGGCAATTGGGAGGCTGACAAGCAAGTGGTAGGCATCGTAGCATTGGCAAAGCAAAACAGCGAGCAAACTAGCATAGCAAAGATAGTAGTGATTTCGAGGGTATGATCATCTTGCCTGCACAGTTGTCAGAGTTGGCTGGATCCTCAAAAGCAAACTCAACGGGCTCCTCGTTAGCGAACTCGTCTCCCGGCTCTACCCAACAACACAAACAAGCAACAAGGATACAATCAACCACGTGCGAGGGCAACCAATAATATGCAAGGATGATATGCTATGTGGGATGCGATGCGGGATGCAAAATGCAAGACGTGACAGGAAATGCATGAACCTGGCCTCAACTTGGAAAACCAAGTGTGCCACTGGATAGAGGGGAAGAAATCCCCTGAAAACGATATAAAGATCAAAGGAATCGGAGCCACGGTTTGGAAATGGCAAGCGTTTTACGAAACGAGCCGATCTGCGATTTACAGCAAGTAGGCTCCTAAATGCAACGAAATGAACATGCTACAGCCACCAAACATGAAAACAAATTGCATGGCAGGGATATACACAAGAAGCTTAACAAATCACTAGAACTGAGGCATAGGCAAATTCATCCATTAAGGGCTTCAAACAAGCATGGCAAAACTGAATAAGCAAAACAGATTTCAGACTTAGCGAAATTAACGCTAGTCTGGAATTTCAGACCACGATGCTCTCTTCGGAGCAGCAAAACAACATGAAGCAAAACCTGAACATGGCAAGTAAGAGCATGGCATAGAGCTACTCAACAAGCTTAACAAAACACCCAAAATGACCTGGGGACAAAAGGGTTCACAAAATACTCTAACAAGCACACGAACATCGATGAAACACAATCAGATTTCAGACTTAGTGAAAACTGGGACATGCTGAAAATATAACTCACGGAGGCATGTAAACGAGCTCGATGCTCTCACTACGGTGCAAGTCATGGCAAGGAAAGCATATATCCATTAAGAAGGCACAAAATGCTAGCTAGACATGGCAAGAACAATGGCATATCATGCATGGATCACTAGCAATAGCTCCGGCAAAATCGCAAAAGAGTTCACAATCTGCCCAAATTAACAACTATGCAAAAGTTGAGCTCGATTGAGTCAACCTAGGGTGCTCCAACATAACAAGTAAAGACATGGATGGATTAAGCACAACAAGCATAACAAATCACTCTTACTGATCATCCTCAAAAGAGGCACGGATCACTAGGTAACAAGCTGGACATATAGCATCGTGAACTAAAACATTCCAGACTTAGTGATTTTCACTAAGTCCCTGAAATCAGTAAACTCAGGTACCCCTCTTTGCAAGCTTGCACAAGACAACACACACATCCTAAAAATGCATGGGAGGCACCTCTAGAAAGAAGACAACATGCTTAACAATTCATCCCAAAGGGGCACAGGCATATCATGCACACAATAAACATGGCAAAAATGATAAAAGTCAATGTAGAGCTAACGGATCTGCAATTTAACTCATGATGCCTCCTTCTAACAGCATTTTGGGCACCAAGATGACCTCAAATGCAAATGATGCAATGGAATTAAATGATGTACTTGTTGAGATGAAGATTTTGATATATCATATGCCCAAAACGGAGCCACGGGTGCAAAGTTATGATGCGACAAAGAATGCATAAAAATTGATGGAATTAGGGTTTCGGGGAGAGGAGGTCAACCCGATCCAGATCTGGATCCGAACACTGTTCACGGCGGCGGGGCACTGTTCACCCGAGGCGGATCTGGCGATGCGCTCGCCGGCGACGAGGGGCGGTGGCGGCCGGCGACGAGCCGGAGCTCGGGGAGGCGAGGAGCGGTGGCCGGGGACGGCGAGCGGTGGCGGATCGGGCACGGACGCCGAG
>NC_057809.1:616648660-616651310 GCF_018294505.1 Triticum aestivum
GCCTGGCGGCGGAGCGGTGAAGCGGTCCCCGCGGGGGACTCGTGGCGGACGCTGAGTGGCTCGGGCGGCGAGGGCGGACGCGTCCGGCCGGGGCGGACGTGTCCGGCCGGCGCGCTGGATCTGAGATTCCTTTTTTTTAGGGTTCGAGGTAGGGGACGATCCAAAAACGAGGGGGGGTGTTTAAATAGGCATAGAGGGAGCTAGGAGAGTCCAAATGAGGTGCGGTTTTCGCCCACACGATCATGATCGAACGACCGAGACGATGGAGCAGAGTTTGGTGGGTTTTGGGCCAAATTGGAGGGGTGTTGGGCTGCAACACACACGAGGCCTTTTCGGTCCCTCGGTTAACCGTTGGAGTATCAAACGAAGTCCAAATGACCCGAAACTTGACAGGCGGTCTACCGGTAGTAAACCAAGGCCGCATGGCAAGTCTCGGTCCAATCCGGAAATGTTTAATCCCCACACACGAAAGAAAGCTAGAAATGGCCACCGGAGGAGAACGAAGCGCCGGAATGCAAAACGGACAACGGGGAAAATGCTCGAATGCATGAGATGAACATGTATGCAAATGCAATGCACGTGATGACATGACATGAGATGCACGAAAACGAAAACAACACACGGAGACAAAGACCCGAACCCGAGGAATAAATATAACTTAATGCCGGAAACGGCAAGAGTTGGAGTACAAATCGGGAAAGCCACATATGGGGCGTTACAGTGATGAACTTAAAAGAAAATACCGGCTTGCTAAGTGGGATATTATCTGTCGACCCAAAGACCAAGGAGACTTGGTATTGAGAATCTTGAAGTTAAGAACAGATGCCTTCTTAGTAAGTGGTTGTGGAAGCTCGCTTCAGGGACTGAAGCCATGTGGGCGCAGATCCTTCGCGACAAGTACCTCCAGACTAGAACGCTGTCTCAGGTAACAGTTAGGCCGATCGCCTTTATGAAAAGGACTCATGAAAGTCAAACAATTACTGTTCAATAGGACAAGAGTTGTTATTGGAAATGGGGCTACTACACGTTTCTGGAAGGATACTTGGCTTGGCGACTCACCCCTGGCCATTTAATATCCGTCTTTATATCGTATTGCTCAACGACGTGAGGTGTTCGTGGCAACAGTATTTCATTCTATCCCCCTTAATATTCAGTTTAGACGATCGCTAGCGGGCAATCGTTGGGAAGTTTGGCTCCATTTGGTTAGGAGACTAATGAAGGTTCAGCTTTCTGACCATCCTGATGAATTACGCTGGAAGTTGACTAGGTCTGGAGTATTTACAGTTAGGTCAATGTATAATGATGTTATTAATTCGAACTCCATTCCAACTTCCAAGAATGTCTGGGATGTCAAAGTTCCTTTGAAAATAAAAGTGTTTATGTGGTTTGTCCATAAACAAGTTATTCTAACAAAGGACAACTTAATAAAGCGTAATTGGACAGGACCTACTAGGTGTAGTTTCTGTGATCGGGATGAGACGATTAAGCATCTATTTTTTGATTGCCCGTTGGCCAAGGTCCTTGGCAGACGGTCCACATATTAATGCTTTATTTGGGACTTGGCTTAATGGGATTGAGTCTACCTTAGCAAGACATATTCGGGTTGGAGTCTGCGCTTTGCTGTGGACCATCTGGCTTTGCAGAAATGATTTGGTTTTTAACAGAACATCACGGATTCATTTTTTGCAGATTATTTTCCGAGCTACGGCAGTGATCCGTTTGTGGTCGCTACTCACTTCGATGGAGGCCAGGGAGTATTTGGTTACTGGGTTTATCCGTTGGGAGATGATAGCTCGGGATATCTTCAACCGGTTTGGATGGCGGTCATGTAATAGGATAGGCAATTAGTTTACCTACCTTGTTTAGCCAGCCGGTTGTGGCATCTTTTCCTGGCCAGTTTGTGTATCTAGCCTTTTGCGCTCTGTGTGAGCTGCTTTTTCCTTTTTTTTAGTTTGAGACTTTGGAACTTTGTTGGCACAGTTTGTTTGTTGGTTAATAAGATGGCCGTATGCATCACCCTTGATGCAGAGGCCAGGGAGCCCCCCTTTTCGAAAAAAGGACACCACCAATCAAGCACATGGATCCATCAGTCAATTGGACGAGACTTGCCTGCTCCCTTCCCGTGTGCCCATCCGTGCTCCCGCATATGTGGCTTGATTTGATTGGACAAAATAAGGCCCGGCCCCACCCCCTTAAAATCAGGGGGGAGATGATTAGATTAGAAAGGAAAAAGGGAAAAAGACAGCCGTAGGATGAAGTGGGAGCACGGATGGGAGCATGGGGAGGGAGCAGGCAAGCCGGATTCCAGTCAATCGATCTAACAACAACAACTTCACCTCAATGATAAAAACTGGTGGAGAAATGCTTACCCACATTCTAAATTTGTGACGCGGCACTTTTTATCCACATCCCCCTTTATTTTATTCAAAAAGTGGCCATGTGGCCATATTTGATACGCAATCAATAAGACGTTTCTAGTGGTGTGTCATCTAAATTCCACGTCATTAATATTTGAGATCCAACAGCTTGGCCAATTGCAAGTGGTGGCGTCGATCTTTCTGCCACGCCATGAATGCCAATACTAGTAGTGCATGTGAAATTTTACCGTGCCACAGGTAATCAAACAAGTTCATTCAAAAACAAAAGCAAA
>NC_057809.1:616651683-616668534 GCF_018294505.1 Triticum aestivum
CACACACATCCATCCATGGTTTTACTAGCTATGATATGTGAATGTGTAGCTGTGATATGTGAAAGAGGGAATTCTATATGTGCTAGATGATGTGTTGGTTATTGCTGAGATGGTTACCGGCCACCGAGCTATGTGTTTTCTTGTTTTTAGGGAATATATACATAAGTGCTACATGTATAATGTGGCTGTTATAATACATTTAGTTGTCATATATTGTATAATGCGGATAGTATAATCTCTTTAGTTGTTATATATTGTTGTTATATATACATGGTTCCTAGCTTAATTAAATACTTTGCTTAGTTTAGTAGGTATATTCAAATCGACCACTGTCGTAGCCATGAGTTCATCTACGCCGATGGACTCCTTCAACAAAAGCAACAACAACGTCGATATGGCGGCGGCCACACCAACGTGAGTAGCAACCGAGTAAGAACATCTCATAACTTGGTTCATAGGTGTACAGTGTACTTTTCTTTACTTGATATGTTGGTCATCAAACTTGTAGGAACATCTCATAGGTTTTGTGTGTAGGAACATCGAAGTGTAGGAATAACAAACACGATTTGTTGACAATAAAAAAATCATCTTGTCTTCTTCTTCAACAACAACTCTTCCTTTACTTCTAGTTATGATGGTCATCAACTTAATTCAAAGGTGTACTTTCCTTTACTTCTAGTTAGGAAGGTTTACATATATGGTTTGTATATTTATTTTCATAGGTGTACAACTAATTCAATTTCATGCATGGTGATTGCAAACATTTCCTTATAGGATACCTAGGGATTCAGATCGATAGGTTTGGGCATGCTGAGGAAAAGGTATATGATGTTGGCAGGCTCAACCAACCAGTAGCTTTTGGCCGCTCAAGAAGCTACCATCACGCAACTTAAGGATGTGAGGGATTAGCTGCGGGGTGAGAGGGATGGGCTGATTGGCAAGACGGCTCAGCTCATTGCTGAGAGGAATGTGCACAAGGATGAAAGGGATCAACTGAAGAAGGAGAGGAATCAGCCAAACTATGAGGGGAATGAGCTCAGAAGTCGCAATGCTGCTTTTATCAAAGAAGGGATAGAGAATAGGCAGAAGCTTCGAAAGATCAAATCAATGGTTGAAGTCTAACACTTTTATGTTAAGTTCATCGAGAACGTATCTAACTTGTTAAACTGCTATGTTTAATTAGTTAAACGAGTAATGATCTTAGATGTTAAACCGCTATGTTTAGTTGATCGAGTACCTATCTTAGTTGTTAAACTGCTATGCTAAGTTAAACTGTTATGTTGTTATTTTATACGTGAAACATCATACTGCTAATGCGACACCAACATGGCATCACTGATGATGAAATATTACTGGTGACGTGGGACAAGTCACACACTATCAGTATATATGTTAGTGATGGTGTGGGCTGCCAACACCATCACTATTTATCAGTGGCGTCATATTGATGGTGTGGAATGACCACGCCACCACAACACTTTTTGCCACGACACCACTGGCATTTCCTGCACTAATGAACCACATGCTATTCACCAACATCTGCATGAGCATGGTCGTCTCGCTGCTGCGATTTTATTCATCGCATTGTAGGATTTGCAAGCGTGTGCCTCACGAGGTTCTTTTTCAAGAACACACGTGTCCCTTTGCATTAATTAAGGGAGGAACCATTACAAAGTTCTATACAAAGGTGGCATTTTTTTCTTTTTGAGGCAACGGCTGCTCTTTCTTCCGGTGGAAAGCAAAATGACCCTTTCGCTAGGGTTTCTCATGCCTTTCGTCGGTGCTGCCGCCGGTCTACCTCGTCTCCTGTGGTTTTAGGGCCATGAAGGCACGGTGAATCCCGGCCCTTGTCGGCGGGAAGGCTCCGATTTTCATGTTTTTTTTTAGTTTTGTTAGGGTTTGTGTCCTGCTTAGAGACGCAGACGACGACGGTTCTCTGAAGATGGAATAAGGTTCTCCCCACCTAGTCCCCATCCCGGTGGTGTTTCTAGCATCGTCGGAGGGCGTGTGAAGATTTGTCTCCGGCAGATCTCGTGGGATTTGGTTGACATTTGTCTTCGGTGGATCCACGTGGATTTTGTATTCGTTCGTGTGTGTATAGGTTGGATTCTTCCGATCAACGCTTTTGTTCATCAGCGATGGTTGCTGTTATGTTGTGCTTGTCCTATAGGGCCTTAGCATGATGACTTCCGGACTATATACTACAACAAGGTTTGCTCGGCTTCGATGATGGATGGGTGAACATGGCGGTGCACCTTCGGCTCGCCCCAGTGCTTGTAGCCGTTGCTAGGTGGTCTACTGACCTAGATTAATTTTTGTACTTCTGATGTTCTTTATACTACCTTAACGGTTGATGAATAGATATGAAGTTTTCTCAAAAGGAAAAAAATGTTCTATACAAAGGTGCAGGCAAAGAGCGATGCACCCGTCTACTGAAAATGAAAAGAAATACATATTGTTTGCGTTGACAAGAGTCCACCTAGCTAGGATTTGCTCTCCTTCCATGCAGGAGACTCTTGGACTACCAAAACCTCGGTTGTACTAACATACAAGGTCGGTGCTTTCCTACAATTTAAAGACGACCCACACGGCCAACGCTACTAGAGATCGAATTTTCTTTATCAACAACAGAACAGAAAAAATATTATGTTGGTCGCCGGCGGCTGGTTCACCGGGGTGCTGTCGTCGTTGACGAGGTTCCTCTTCATGTGGTCCATGGCGCACCAGTGCGTTCCAGATTTTATCAGGAACTACGTCCACAGCCTCGCTAGCCGCATCGTGGACGCCATATCCCCCTACGACACCGTCACCATGGACGAGCGCCACCCCGACTACTTCGGCCGCAACCAGGCCTACGCCACCACCGAGGCCTACCTCACCGCCACCTGCCGGTCCGGCGCCCGCTGCCTCCGCGCCACCCTCGGCTTCGACAACGACCGCATGAGCCTCGCCCTGGACGACCACGAGGATGTCGTTGACCACTTTCGCGGCGCCAACATGCGCTGAAGCAAGATCAAGGTGGTTCCCCGTGCCACCACCATCGTCACCAACGGCCCCGGCCGCACCGGGGAGCGCCGCATGTACCGCCTCACCTTCCACCGCCGCCACCGGCGGCTTGTCGAGGACGCCTACCTGCCGCACGTCCTCGCCGAGGGCCGTGACGCCATCGCCAGGGCCCGCCAGCGCAGCCTCCACACCAACAAGCCCAAGGACGACTGGGAGGGAGACTACGACGCCTGGAGCAGCGTCAAGTTCGAGCACCCCTCCACCTTCTCCACCCTCGCCATGGACCCCACCAGGAAGCAGGAGATCCTTGACGATCTCCAGATGTTCCGTGACAGCAGGGACTACTACGCCTCCATTGGCAAGACGTGGAAGCGGGGTTACCTGCTGTTTGGGCCTCCTGGCAGTCTGGCACCGGCAAGTCCACCATGATCGCCGCCATGGCCAACTTCCTCGACTACGACGTCTACAACCTCGAGCTCACGTCGGTCAAGAGCAACACGGAGCTAAAGAGACTCTTCATTCGCACAAAAGGCAAGTCCATCATCGTTATTGAGGACATTGATCGCTCCATCGATCTCACAGGCAAGCGCAGTAACAAGAAGAAGACGGACGATGGAGAAAAGGACAAGGAGAGCAAGGTCACGCTGTCCGGGGTGCTCAACTTCATTGACGGGCTATGGTCTGCTTGTGGAGGAGAACGGATCATTGTGTTCACGACCAACCACAAGGAGAACCTAGACCCGGCACTGATCCGACGTGGCAGGATGGACATGCACATCGAGATGTCCTACTGCTGCTTCGAGTCCTTCAAGGTGCTCGCCAAGAACTACCTTGGTGTCGAAGAGCATTATATGCTCAGTGAGATTCGGCAGCTTCTAGGCGAGGTCAACATATCGCCGGCTGATGTAGCAGAGAATCTGATGCCTAGGTCGAAGGAGAAGGACGTGGACAGCTGTCTCGGTAGACTGGTTATGGCGCTTAAGGAGAAATCATCTGCTAGGAACAAAGATGGAGATGAGAATGACAATAGTGGCAAACAACAGGAGGAAGACAAGAACAAAAAGCGCGACATTAGCAACGATGACAAGAAAGAAGATGATGTACCATGATAGCATATAGAGTTAGTAAGTGCATGTGTAGATATAATTTTTAACACAAGAGTATATGTACACTTGCATTCGAGTTGGTCCGTTAGGGTGCCTGCCCCATGTGTCTTTTTGGTTGTGGTATCTTACTTGCAATCAAGTTAAAAATATAGATACCATGTGACACATGTGGTAAGCAATCCAAACAATCCAAAAAACAAGTTAAAAATATAGATTATGTGAAATTTATACAAGTGTCAATTGGCGTGGTTTGCTCGTCCCAATTTTTTGTCAACTTTTCCGCTTCAAAATCTGCAAGAATTTATATGTTTCCATCATTTTCGTGTGAGTTTGTCGTAGTAGACTAGTACTAGGAGAGAGTGTTTCTACACATGCATAGATGAACCCCTTTTCTTATTTGTTTGAGGGAAGACAAGACGGCCCTTCAAAAATAAGTACATACGGACACTATCTTCTTACAAACTGATATATCGATTAAATATACTTCTCTGGTTTGACTTGATCATGAATATATGTATGCTAGTTAATTCAGCTGCACATATACACATACCACGAATGTGTGAATCCAGCAGTTTGTACAATGTATTTAGAAATTTACCTGCTTTAGATGTGCGAAGTTAGGAAACGCGTAAAATATATGTTAGGGCATGTACAATGGTGCTATCTTAGAGGTGCCACATAGGATAAATATTGACGTGAAGGAGAGAGAAATCATAAGAAAAAGGCTTTGTTTTCTCTTATTTAAGAGATAATCTCTTAGCACAATATGTCTCTTCACGTTTTTAGGAATAGCTAGTTATTGAAGGTAAGGTTAAGAGGTAACCCGTTGTAGATATACTTTTATCGGGGGATTGGATGATTTGCCCCACTTTACAAGGGGTTTGTTGATTTGCCCCAGGGTGCAAAAGATCCAATTTCTCTATTGTCATCTCTCAATTACATGCAAGGCTTAAGATAAGACTGTCTTATCAACCATTGTACATGCCCTTAGGTGTTAGAACATTTTTTTAAATCATTAAATGTTACTAAACATTATTTTTGAATGGTACAAAACATTTTTTAATTACTTGAATTTTTTTGCACTGCATAAACATTTTTAAGAGTAGCACAAACAAATTTCTGAAACATGTAGGCAACTTGATTGATCTACAGGAAGCTAGCAGTATGTATGCATGGCTGGATTTTAATTGAATGCAGTGCTGCTGAATTTGTTTAGCTAGCGACCAGAACCTATTATGCTGTTGTTTGTTTGTTGTTGCTTCAGTTAAGCTTCACAAGACATGTACTGTACTTGTACCTTGCATGTGTTTGATAATATATGTGAAGAAGAAAGATGCAATGCGGCCTTGGAGCGGTGATGCCCTATTTTAGGATAGCTGTTTGGAGACAGCGCTTGCTCGTGCCCAAAAAAATATATCAGTTTTCGTGTCCAAAAGTTTACTTCGCCGCTTTTCGTGTCAAAAAATAAGGCTGATGTTGGAGATGCTCTAAATGTGTGACTGTTTGGTTGTCCTTGTTGCTATCTCTTATAACTCTCTTGATCAATCTGCTTATGGCCACTTGATTGCAGAATTAGAAATTTCATGGAAGCTTGCAGGTGAGTTCCTCTGAAATTAGAATGCGAGCAAAATAGGGTATTCTCATTGTCTAGCTAATCATGGTTATTACGTTGGTAGCACCCCTCGTTAGCTGTGTCAGGTTCCATGTTGTATCTCTTAAGCTTGCATTAGCGGACTATAATTCTATTCTTATGAAATAAAACCTATTCTTTCTCCCAGAAAAAGTATCTAGCGTCATCACGTTTCTTCTTGTTTGAGAGTGTGTCTTCCTGTTTCATGTATCTCAGCAAAATCTGGGCGCACATACTTGAACACATTTAATAATACTAGATCAATGCACGCTATATAGTATGCACGGTTGAAAAACACTACCTATTAACCCGCAAAAAAACACTCTGTCACTAGCCTACTAAAAATTTATGTATAAATTCAAGCAGTTATTGAGGAGAAAAAATGACAAAAAGATTCACCCAAACAAAGCAGGTGAGTGGGGCTCTTGTATAAATTCACATCAATGTAATTTGTTTTACTTGAAAGGAAGATAAACCAACTGATTCGTGTCAGCACCCTACGGACTACTGATTCGGATGCAATGATACATATTTTGTGTTATACTCTATGTACGCATGCATTTACTGACTCACACATTTGTATATGCTATCGTGGGCAGAATTATTGATCCTCGTCTTCTTTCTTGTCGTCACTATCGTCTTCCTCCTCTTCTTCGTCACTACTGTCATTCTCTTCTTCATCTTTGTCCCCGGCAGATGCTTTCTCCTTGAGCGCCATAACCAATCTACCGAGGCAGGCGTCCACGTCCTTCTTCTTTGACCTAGGCATCAGGTTCTCCGCTACATCAGCCGGCGACATGTTGACCTCGCCTAGAAGCTTCCGAATCTCACTGAACATATCGTGCTCCTCGACACCAAGGTAGTTCTTGGCAAGCACCTTGAAGGATTCGAAGCAGCAGTACGACATCTCGATGTGCATGTCCATCCTGCCACGCCGGATCAACGCGGGGTCTAAGTTCTCCTTGTGGTTGGTCGTGAAGACAATAATTCGCTCGCCTCCGCATGCGGACCATAGACCGTCGATGAAGTTGAGCACCCCGGACAGCGTCACCTTGGTCTCCTTGTCCTTGTCTTCATCGTCGTCCTTCTTCTTCTTGCCCTTCTTACCGCGCTTGCCTGTGAGATCGATGGAGCAGTCGATGTCCTCAATGACGATGATCGACTTGCCTTCCGTGTCGATGAAGAGCCTCTTCAGCTCGGTGTTGTTCTTGACCGTCATCAGCTCAGGTCATAGACGTCGTAGTTGAGGAAGTTGGCCATGGCCGCGATCATGGTGGACTTGCCGGTGCCAGGAGGCCCAAACAAGAGGTAACCTCGCTTCCATGTCTTGCCGATTGAGGCGTAATAGTCCTTGCCGTCACGGAACATCTCGAGATCGTCAAGAATCTCTTGCTTCTTGGTGGGGTCCATGGCGAGGGTGGAGAAGGTGGAGGGGTGCTCGAACTTGAGGCTGCTCCAGCCGTAGTCCCCGGACCAGTCGTCCTTGGGCTTGTTGGTGTGGAGGCTGCGGTGGCGGTTTCTGCTGATGGCGTCACGACCCTCGGCGAGGACGTGCGGCAGGTAAGCGTCCTCGACGAGCCCCCGGTGGCGGCGGTGGAAGGTGAGGCGGTACATGCGGCGCTCCTCGCTGCGGGCGGGCCCCTTGGTGATGATGGTTGTGACGCGGGGAAACACCTTGATCTTGTTCCAGCGGATGTCGGCGCCGCGGAAGTTGTCGACGACCTCGTGGTCGTCCATGGTGAGGCTCATGCGGTCGTCGTCGAAGTCGAGGGTGGCGAGGAGGCAGCGGGCGCTGGACGCGCAGGTGGCGCTGAGGTAGGCCTCGGCGGTTTCGTAGGCCTCGTTGCGGCCGAAGCAGTCGGGGTCGTGCTCGTCCAGGGTGATGGTGTCGTAGGGGGATATGGCGTCCTTGATCCGGCTGATGAGGGTGTCGACGTAGTCCCTGACAATGTCTGGAACGCACTGCTGCGCCATGGACCACATGAACAGGAGGTTCGTCAACGACGACAGCACCCGCGTGAACCAGCCGCCGGCGACCAACATGTCCATGGCTCGATCTCGATCTCGATCTCTACTAGTAGTATCTTTTGTTTGATAATAAATTCGATATCTACTTGTGCATCACGTGGGTCGTCTTTATATGCCCGAAGCACCGACCTTCTGAATTCAAGTACAACGCAAACCCTAGATGCATGGACTCTGTCAACGGAGAAAATATGAACACATGCACGAGCGAAATTTCCTTTGGGAGACTAGTAGTCTTTGCACGGGTTACGATTCCGGTTTCCCAAAGGAAACTAGATACACGGAGCTTGCAAAGGAAAAAGAGATTCCCCGCTCCTAGGGTTCCCCCGCGCCTTCGCCGCCGCCGGCCTGCGCCACCGGGCCCTGCCCACATGGTGTTGGCGGCGGCGGCGGCGGCCTTCCCTTCCCCACGCGTGGTGCCATGGCTCGGGTGGTGGCGTCCCGCGGCGGTGCTCCTCGGTCGACGGTGGTTCCGGCAGCGGCGGCTGCTCGAGGCGGCGCGCTCTGGGTGGCCTAGAGGCGGCGGCGCGGCCACTTGGCGGCGGGCTGGCGCAGTGGATGGTGGCGGTGCCCTCCTGGCCTAGATCCGGGCCCTTTTGGGCCCAATCTGGGTCTGGGCGGGCCTGTCTCGGTCTCGCCTGCGACGGCTCCGGCAGGGGCGGTGGTGGCGCGGATCGTGCGGGGGGTTGTGGAGACGGCGACGCGTCTACTGCAGCTCGGCGACGGGTGCTTCACGAGCCCCTTTTGGGCTCGGCCGGGCCTCGAGGGCCTGGTACGCTCCCCTTGCCGCGTCCGGTCGGTGACCGCCGATGGCGGTGGAGGTTGTCTCCTCCGGCGTGGCTGTTGTCGCTGCCGCTCCTCGTTCCCTGCTGCTCCCTCTCGTCCTCGTCGGTCTTGCTTCGATGACCATGGTGAGGCGGCGGTGATGATGGCAAGACCGTGGTGGCGCACGTTCGTGGGTGGCTTGTCTGGTGGAGCACGTCGGACCGTTCGGGGTTGTGGGTGTTTGGCGGATGGGTGAAATCCGTGCCGGCTTGCCGGCACCGACGCTGTGACGCCCGTGGGCGCCATCGTTCCTACCTGAAGGGCGTCGGGTCTTCCCCTTCCCCACTCCCCTCCGCATACCGGGGGAAACCCTAGGACCTGTCCGGGCAGCATCGTCGTCGTTGTCGTGTTCCTTCCTGAAGGTGCTGCTTAGTATGCGGAGGTTCGAGGTGCCTGGAGCGAGGTGGTACATCTCCGGTGGGCACAACGGTTTCGGATTATCATCGTTTTCGCTGATCCGACGTTGTTAACATTATTTTCTCTCTTCTTTCTCTTTTGTTTCTTTTGGGCATGCTTGTGCTGTTTTCCCCAGCATTGGACTCTTTGTTGTATCGGGCAGTTGCTATATCTATATAGCGTGGCGAAAGCCTTTTCCTTAACTAGATACACAGCTAAACCGACGTTTTTCTCTCCATATGTAAGTATAAACCTGTATTGCGGCTACGCCAAACTCAAACTAATGCAAGACCGCTGTGAAGAAACTGTGTGATGAACAGTAACAATTGATGTTTATTGACAATGATGATGGACATATTTATACCTCCCGAAGAGGCGCGGCACACATGCGCGATGGTTACAATAGGCACGAGATGAGAATGACGCGTCTATTGCATTAGGATGCGATTGTTTGGGAGAGAAACCGCATGTCGGTTCCACGGGCAGAGATTCCATTTAATTAATTAATCCTAACACTCCTTCTAATCTTTGCTTCAATTATTCTTGTAAACATCATCATCAACATCTTGATCATCATCATCATGATCACTCTCCTCCAGAAACCCTGTATGAAAAATATGAAGAGATATGTAGAATATGCCGTAAAATTTCCTTCCAAAAACCCAGTGAGAAAATAGAGAGAAAGTGACATATCACCATGTCTGCATTACTATTTCCACATTAAAAACCTTCCATAAGAAATCATTCAGAAAAAACATAGTATAAAGGAAAAGAGTGCAATATCAAAGATCTAAGGAGTTTCATACCAATTCCTTTGATATACTTCTCAAATAAAGAACTTGGTAATAACTTTGTAAACAAATCAGCAAGATTATCAAATGACTTTGTTTGCAAAATATTTTTCTCCCCGTTTTGTTGTAACTCATGGGGATAAAATAACTTAGGAGAAACATGCTTTGTAATCTTACTCTTTATATAACACTACTAGGAGAAAGCTTATAGATAGAACCTTAGCAGTAGCGCGAGCTTGGGGTGCGGCACTACTGCTACTTAGCAGTAGTGCATGGTGTAAACCGGCGCTACAGGTATAGATGTAGCAGTAGCATTGGACAGCCTACCAGCACTACTGCTAAGTGGATCCATCCTCGTCCATCGGGGCTGACCGTAGTTGTAGTGGCAGTTGAAAAGTAGCGCTACAACTAATATATTAGCAGTAGTGCTTGTCGGATGACCGCCGCTACCGCTATTTGTGCACGGTGCCAGAAGGTGGGCCATACTTAGCAGTAGCGCCGGTCAACAGGCCAGCACTACTGCTACAAAATTTAGCAGTAGCGTCGTTTTCTATCCAGCACTACTGGTAAGTCTAACTTATCTTCACCCGCGGCCCTCACTGTCCATCTCCACTCTCTATCTCCATCCCCGTCGCTGCCACTGCCGCCCCCGCATTGCCGCCGCCACATTGCTGCATCCCGCTGCCGCCATCGCTCCCCTGGTATGTCTTCCTCCCTCCTCCCTCCCTCCTTCCCCCATCCCTCCGACCCTCCTCCCTTCCTCCTCCATCCCTTCTACCCTCTCCCTCCTCCCTCCCTCCCACCTCTCCCTACGACCCTCAACCTCCATCCCTCCCTCCCAACCTCTCTCCTGCATTGCATAAATGGATGGATTGAACTAGGCTTTTTAGTAATGCTTTGGATAGATAGATAGATGGATGGATGGATAGATGTCAATGTTAGAACTAGGGTATTTTTGTAATAAAAAATTTCAGTAAAAAACTAGTAATACAATTTTTAGTAAATGTAGGTCTTTTGAATTAGCATAATAATGTTTTTTTATATTTTGTTTTGCAGAAATCAAGGAGCCCCTGCATCGTCCCCGTCACCGACCCCCTCCGTCCTTGAGGTGAGACCAGCCAAATCCCCATGTCGTTGATGTCGATGATGATGTACATGTTTTTATAGATGTAGTAGAGTAGTAGATGAGTAGTTGTGACAATGAGTATTCCCCGAGCGAAAAGAGTCCTCTCCGCAGGATACTCCCACGACCCACGAGCTAGGGTTCATCCCTTGCTCCCCCTGCCGCCGACGGCCACACTCGCCCCCTCCCGCTAGCGCCGGCCGTCGTCGCACACGCCCCCCGGCCCACCTCCCTCTCCCCCTCCGCCTCCCCTCCCCCGGCGCTCCTGTCGCCCCCCGAGGCGGCGGAGCGCCCCCTTGCCCTCCTCCCCGTCTCGACCCCCTTCTCCTCCATCTCCCTTCGCCGCCGCCGGCAGCGGCCTCCGACGTGCTCGGGTGGCACCGACGGCGGCGGACATCCCTTCCCCGCGCGCCTGGAAGGGGTGTCGGGGCTCCCTCCTGCCCGGCGGCGGTGTTGTTTGGCTGGCGGCGGTGGGGCCCGACAGCGGAGTTCTGCGGGCCTCGGGTGCGCTCGATGCCGCGGCGTGGCCGTTGGCTGCGGGGCGGCACGGTGGGCAGCTGGTCGGCGGCGCCCGCTTGGCCCAGATCTGGGCCCTTTTGGGCCCTATCTGGGTTGGGGCAGGCCTGCGGTCCAGGGCGTGATGGCATGGCTCCCTGGTGGTGAGACGAGGCGGCTGTGGCTGCGGTGGTGGTGGCTCCAGCGGCCGGCATGCTACAGCGTGGCTGCAGGGACTGTCCGGACCCGTTGGGGTCCGGCCGGGCCGGTGGTGGCCTGGCAAGTCCCTGTCACTACGCCTGGTCGGCTCCGCACGGCGGTGGAGGTTGTTCCCTCCTGTCGGCCGTGTTGCTGTAGCCTCCGAGCCCGGTGTCTTCTCGTCCTACCTCCAGGTCTCGTGTTGGTGACCTCACTGAGACGGTGAAGATGGTGCGGTATCCGTGGTGGCACAGACTGGTGGGCGGCATGTTGGGTGGTGCGCTTTCGATTGTATGGGGTGGTGGTGGTGGTTTCGGGGCGGGAGAAATCTCTGGCGGCTCGTTCACCACCGGCGCGGCCGCGCCCATGGGCGTTGCCGGACCCTCTCGAGGGGCGTCGGTGACACCCCTTCCCACTGCCATTCGTGTACCGAAACCCTAGGACTTGTCCGGGCAGCAGCGTCGTCATCGTCGCATTTATTCATGAAGATGTTGCTTGGTATGCGAGGCTTCAGTGTGCTTGGCGGGCGGTGGTACTTCTCCAGACGGTGCAGTGGATGTCGGCCATCTTTGCTTAGTTGAACTTCCGGTGTTGGCATTTGTCTCCTTTTTCTTTCTCTCCTTTTTCTTTTGGGCTTGTTTATCGTACGGCCCCAACAAGCTGGTTGTATCGGTTGGACATTACTTTATAATCTAAAGCGGGGGGAAACCCCTTTTCGTCGGTAGTTGTGACAATGTGATGAAGCTAGTTTTTTTAGAAAGTATCCATGAGGCTACTCCCTGTTATATGCACTTCTGTTTCATTATTGATTTTGAAAAATGCTGACAAAATGGATGCATAGATGCATTTTGTAGGGAACACCTCCGAGAGTGGCCTATGTTTTGCCGTAATGTTGATTCATTTCCGTTCCTACAAATTTCAGACACTCGATATGTCCTAATTTAGCGAAGGTCATGCCGAATTTTTTCGTGAATTTTGGCATGACTTGTGCTAGAAAGTAGGAAATATCGTGTGCCCATGATTTGCCGGAACGGGAATTAATCGACATCCCGACAGAACATAGGCACTTTTTATGTCATTGGTCCATATATGTAACGGGTTGACATTCTGTCTGTCAGGTCTCCTTGTCCATATATGGGAGAGAGGAATCCTGACTGTTGTCGTGGGGGTAGCTTCTTCTTCATTCGAAGGTGCTAGACATTTTGGTGTAATGCACTTTCGAATGAAAGGAGGAGCTACCATCACTGACGGACGCAAATATCAGAGAGAAAGAATCCCGATAGTTCTCGTGGGGGTCGCTTCTCCTTCGTTCCCGTGTGCTAGACATTTTGGTGCAACGCACTCGGGAAGGAAGGGAGGAGCGACCATCACTGACGGTCTATTATATCAGAGAGGGAGTGCCCACCATATACACCACGTGAGATGAGAGTTTTCAAGGAAAGAATCGACAGATCGACAGTCAACCCGTGCTGAATAGTGATCTGCGTGTTGAGTTTTAGGTAATTGCCGTCGATCTATTTTTAATCTTCAAATTATGAACATAGGAAATGTCTGACGATGCTAAGATCCCTGAGTGCGACTACTGCGACGACGGCCGGGGTCTGCGCAACATGCCTCACCTGAAAGATGGTCAGCGCTTCACTATTAAGCTCGACGAGACCTTCGATGTTTGTATGGTACGCAACGACGGCAAATCTTTTTTCGTAATTAAGCATGACTTCTGCTTCTTCAACATGTAATTTCTGTTTTTTACACATCAACTAGCGCGTCCCCTGCCATGCGAGACGGTATGTCTTGGAGAAGCTGGAGTTCAAAGATCATGAGAATATGGAGATAAAGAAAGTTCACCTCCAGACCCAACATGGTTACACTATGTAACGCCCTCGATGCGGCTATGTCTCCCACGTGTCGAGGCACGACTTAGAGACATAGGCGCATTGAAAGCAATGTCGCAAGTCGGGAATCATTACACAACCCATGTACATATATAATATAAAGGGGAATAATAGCATAGTTGGCTTACACTCGCCACGTCACATCAAAGTACATAAATAACATTCATCATACAATCACTCATGGCCCGACTACGGCGCCAAAATAGAAAAGACCCCCAACAAGCGACTAGGTCCTGGATCTAACCCCGAATAGGCATCCCTACTGATCATCCGGAAAAGACACATAGTAACGCCGAGAGTCCTCGTCGTACTCCCACTTCAGCTCGAGCGCGCCATCCGGAGAGGTATCATCTGTCCCTGCATATGGTGTAATAGTAATCTGTGAGCCACAAAGGACTCAGCAATCTCGCACCCTCGCGATCAAGACTATTTAAGCTTAATAGGTAGGAAAGGGGTAATGTAAGTGGAGCTGCAGCAAGCGACTAGCATATGTGGTGGCTAACTTATTCGCAAAGGAGAGCGAGAAGAGGGGGCAAAGCACGAGCGGAAAACTAGAGAGCAGCCTACGCAAACATAACTCCAACGCCGTGTCCACTTCCCGGACTCCGCCGAGAAGAGGCCATCACGACAACACACGCAGTTGATTCATTTTAATTATTTAGGTTCAAGTTATCTACAACCGGACATTAACAAATTCCCATCTGCCCATAACCGCGGGCACGGCTTTCGAAAGATCAATCCCTGCAGGGGGGTCCCAACTTAGCCCATAACAAGCTCTCACGGTCAACGAAGGAATAGACCTCCACCCAGGACCCACCGATCAGACTCGGTATCCCGGTACAACAAGATGATTCGACAGGTCAAAACTAGTCCAGCAACACCGCCCGAATGTGCCGACAAATCCCGATAGGAGCTGCACATATCTCGTTCTCAGGGCACACTCAGATGAGTAAACCGTACAACTAAAACCAGCCCTCAAGTTTCCCCGAGGTGGCGCTGCACAGGGCTCTAGTTCGGACCAACACTCAGAGGAGCACTGGCCCGTGGGGGGGGGGCTAAAATAAAGATGACCCTCGGGCTCCGGAAACCCAAGGGAAAGAAAAGGGGTAGGTGGCAAATGGTAAAACCAATGTTGGACATTACTAGAAAAGCTTTAATCAAGGCGAACTATCAAGGGGTTCCCATTATAGCCCAACCGCGTAAGGGACGCAACAATCCGGGAACATAACACCGATATGACGGAAACTAGGGCGGCAAGAGTGGAACAAAACACTAGGCGAGAGGCCGAGCCTTCCACCCTTTACCAAGTATATAGATGAATAAAGATAACATAGCAATATAATGATATCCCAACAAGTAAATAAATGTTCCAACAAGGAACGGCTCCAATCTTCACCTGCAACTAGCAACACTATAAGAAGGGGCTTGAGCAAAGCGGTAACATAGCCAATCAATGGTTTGCTAGGACAAAGGTGGGTTAGAGGCTCAATCATGGCAATTGGGAGGCTGACAAGCAAGTGGTAGGCATCGTAGCATTGGCAAAGCAAAAGAGCGAGCGAACTAGCATAGCAAAGATAGTAGTGATTTCGAGGGTATGATCATCTTGCCTGCACAGTTGTCAGAGTTGACTGGATCCTTAAAAGCAAACTCAACGGGCTCCTCGTTAGCGAACTCGTCTCCCGGCTCTACCCAACAACACAAACAAGAAACAAGGATACAATCAACCACGTGCAAGTGCAACCAATAATATGCAAAGACGATATGCTATGCGGGATGCGATGCGGGATGCAAAATGCAAGACGTGACAGGAAATGCATGAACCTGGCCTCAACTTGGAAAACCAAGTGTGCCACTGGATAGAGGGGAAGAAATCCCCTGAAAACGATATAAAGATCATGGCAATCGGAGCTACGGTTTGGAAATGGCAAGTGTTTTACAAAACGAACCGATCTGCGATTTACAGCAAGTAGGCTCCTAAATGCAAGGAAATGAACATGCTACAGCAACCAAACATGAAAACAAATTGCATGGCAGTGATTTACTCAAGACGCTTAACAAATCACCAGGACTGAGGCATAGGCAAATTCATCTATTAAGGGCTTCAAACAAGCATGGCAAAACTGAATAAGCAAAACAGATTTCAGACTTAGCGAAATTAACGCTAGTCTGAAATTTCAGACCACGGTGCTCTTTTCGGAGCAGCAAAACAACATGAAGCAAAACCTGAGCATGGCAAGTAAGAGCATGGCATGGAGCTACTCAACAAGCTTAACAAAACACCCAAAATGACCTGGGGCCAAAAAGGTTCACAAAATACTCTACCGAGCACACGAACATCGATGAAACACAATCAGTTTTCAGACTTAGTGAAAACTGGGACATGCTGAAATCATAACTCACGGAGGCATGTAAACGAGCTCGATGCACTCACTACGGTGCAAGTCATGGAAAGGCAAGCATATATCCATTAATAAGGCACAAAATGCTAGCTAGACATGGCAAGAACAATGGCATATCATACATGGATCACTAGCAATAGCTCCCGCAAAATCGCAAAAGAGTTCACGATCTGCCCAAAACAACAACTATGCAAAAGTTGAGCTCGATTGAGTCAACCTAGGGGGCTCCAACATAACAAGTAAAGACATGGATGGATTAAGCACAACAAGCATAACAAATCACTCTTACTGATCATCCTCAAAAGAGGCACAGATCACTAGGAAACAAGCTGGACATATAGCATCGTGAACTAAAACATCCCAGACTTAGTGATTTTCACTAAGTCCCTGAAATCAGTAAACTCAGGTACCCCACTTTGCAAGCTTGCACAAGACAACACACACATCCTAAAAATGCAAGGGAGGCACCTCTGGAAAGAAGACAACATGCTTAACAATTCATCCCAAAGGGGCACATGCATATCATGCAAACAATAATAATGGCAAAAATGACAAAAGTCAATGTAGGGCTAACGGATCTGCAATTTAACTCATGATGCCTCCTTCCAACAGCATTTTGGGCACCAAGATGACCTCAAATGCAAATGATGCAATGTAATGAAATGATGTACTCGTCGAGACGAAGATTTTGATATATCATATGCCCAAATCAGAGCTATGGATGCAAAGATATGGCAGGTCAAAGTAGGCATAAAATCTGGAAAAAATTAGGTCAAAAGTCAACCGAGAATTTGGATCTGAGATCCAGATCGGGCACGGACTTCGGAGTTCGCCGGTTTTTACTGTAGCTCGTCGGAGATCGTGACGAAAGCCGGCGTGGAGGGAGGAGGAAGAGGCCGGCGGGGTCCGGGCGTCGGCGGGGGCGGCGTCCCGCGGCGGCGCGGCGTGGAGGCGGCGGGGCC
>NC_057809.1:616669026-616678633 GCF_018294505.1 Triticum aestivum
GCGGACGTTGTCCGGTCGGATCCGGACACGTCCGTCGGTGGGGGGGGGGGTTGATCTGTTTTTTTAGGAGGACGGGGAGGAAGACGAGATCCGAAAAATGGGGGACCTTTAAATAGGCATAGAGGGAGCTAGGAGAGTCCAAATAAGGTGCGGTTTTCGCCCACACGATCGTGATCGAACGACCGAGATGATGGAGCAGAGTTTGGTGGGTTTTGGGCCAAATTGGAGGGGTGTTGAGCTGCACACACACGAGGCCTTTTCGGTCCCTCGGTTAACCGTTGGAGTATCAAACGAAGTCCAAATGACCCGAAACTTGACAGGCGGTCTACCGGTAGTAAACCAAGGGCGCATGGCAAGTCTCGGCCCAATCTGGAAATGTTTAATCCCCACACATGAAAGAAAGCTAGAAATGGCCACCGGAGGAGAACGAAGCGCCAGAATGCAAAACGGACAACGGGGAAAATGCTCAAATGCATGAGATGAACATGTATGCAAATGCAATGCACGTGATGACATGATATGAGATGCACGAAAACAAAAACAACACACGGAGACAAGGACCCGAACCCGAGAATTAAATATAACTTAATGCCGGAAACGGTAAGAGTTGGGGTACAATTTGGGAAAGTACATATGGGGCGTTACAACACTCCACCACTACGAAAAGATCTCGTCCCGAGATCTAGGACTGAAAGAACTCCGGGTACTCAGAACGGAGGTGATCCTCGCGCTCCCAGGTAGCTTCATGGTCGGAATGGTGTGACCACTTGATTTTGAGAAATTTGATTGACTTGTTGCGAGTTTTGCGTTCAGTCTCTTCAAGGATTGCAACTGGGTGCTCACGATAGGAGAGATCTTCTTGGAGCTCAATGTCCTTGAAGTTTACGGTGCGCTCAGGCGTCTTGAAGCACTTGCGGAGTTGCGAGACGTGGAACACATCATGAACATTGGCAAAGTTTGCAGGAAGCTCGAGTTGATAGGTGAGGTCGCCTCTCTTGCTGACGATCTTGAAAGGCCCGACGTATCTTGGGGCAAGCTTCCCTTTGATACCGAAGCGACGAGTCCCTTTCATAGGAGAGACGTGGAGGTAGACATGATCTCCGATCTCGAAAGCCAAATCACGGTGCTTACTATCATAGTAGCTCTTCTGGCGGGATTGGGCTGCTTTGAGGTTATCACGAATGACCTTGCACATTTCTTCTGCCTCTGTGATCAGGTCATTACCCAGCAGCTGACGTTCACCGGTTTCAGACCAGTTGAGAGGTGTACGACACTTCCTACCATACAGAATTTCAAATGGGGCCTTGCCGGAACTTGCTTGGAAACTGTTGTTGTACGAGAATTCAGCATAAGGAAGACAATCCTCCCACTTCATGCCGAAGGAGATAACACAAGCCCTGAGCATATCTTCAAGAATCTGGTTGACACGCTCGACTTGACCGCTTGTTTGAGGATGGAAAGCAGTGCTAAAGCGAATGTTGGTGCCCATGGCCTTCTGAAAAGAATCCCAAAACTTGGAGGTAAAGATGCTGCCACGGTTTGAAGATATCACTTGAGGAATACCGTGCAGAGAGACAATTCGAGAGGTGTAGAGCTCCGCCAATTGAGCTGCCGTGATTGACTCTTTGATAGGCAGGAAATGAGCCACTTTGGTGAGCTTGTCGATGACAACGAATATAGCATCATTGCCACGCTTGGACTTAGGAAACCAGTCACGAAGTCCATTTCAATGTGGTCAAACTTCCATTCTGGAATGGCAAGAGGTTGGAGGAGACCTGCTGGCCTTTGGTGTTCTGCTTTCACTCTTCTGCAGACATCACATTCATTCACGAATTGAGCGATCTCGCGCTTCATTCGAGTCCACCAATAAGTTTGCTTGAGATCTTGATACATCTTCGTGCTCCCAGGGTGGATGGAGAGGAGAGAGTTGTGAGCCTCATTCATGATCACTTTACGAAGTTCACCTTTGGGCACAACAATTCGATCCTCAAAGAAGTCGGTAGCACTTGTACTTGGACTGACTCTTTGCAATACCAATCTTCACCTTTTTCACCATAGCATCAAGAAGCTGGGCTTGGCGAATCTGGTCTTCCAAGGTAGGAGAAACTTGAAGGTTGGCGAGGAAACCTTGAGGAACAACTTGCAGATTAAGTTTGCGGAAAGCTTCACAAAGCTCGGGTTGATAAGGCTTGAGAATCAGACTGTTGCAATATGCTTTTCTGCTCAAAGCGTCAGCAATCACATTAGCCTTGCCTGGAGTATACTCGATACTCGGATTGTACTCTTGAATCATCTTGACCCATCGAGTCTGCCTGAGGTTGAGATTAGGCTGAGTGAAGATGTACTTGAGACTCTTGTGATCAGTGAAAATGTCCACTTTTCTTCCCAATAGAAGATGTCTCCAAGTCCACAATGCGTGCACAACTGCCGCCAACTCGAGATCATGAGTGGGGTAGTTCTTCTCATTAGGCTTCAACTGGCGAGAGGTATAAGCAACAACTTTCTTCTCTTGCATCAGTACAACACCTAGTCCTTGGAGAGAGGCATCACAAAAGACCTCGTACGGCTTGGTTTCATCAGGCGGAGTTAGAACTGGAGCAGTGATCAATTTCTCTTTCAAAGCGTCGAAAGCAATATTACACTCCGGAGACCAAACGTACTTGACGTGCTTCTGAAGAAAATTTGAGAGAGGCTTCGCGATCTTAGAGAAGTTTTCAACGAATCTTCGGCAATAACTTGCAAGACCGAGGAAGCTACGGAGTTGCTTCACATTCTGAGGAGGTTCCCAATTAACGATTGCAGACACGTTCTCAGGATCCACGGAAATGCCCTTGGCAGAGATGATATGACCAAGATAAAGAACCTCATCGAGCCAAAATTCACACTTGGAGAACTTGGCGTAGAACTGATGTTTCCTTAGCTTGTCAAGAACCAAACGCAAGTGTTTGGCATGATCTTCCTTGTTCTTCGAGAAAACTAGAATGTCATCGAGATAGACCAAAACGAAGTCATTGGTGTAGGGGTTGAAGATGAAGTTCATCATGCGAGAGAACGTCGGAGGAGCATTGGCGAGGCCAAAAGACATGACAGTGTATTCATATGACCCATAGCTTGTTCTGAACGCCGTCTTGGGAATATCTTGCTCACGAATGCGAATTTGGTGATAACCCATACGGAGGTCAAGCTTGGAGAATACTTGGGCACCCTTGAGTTGTTCAAACAGCTCATTGATGTTGGGAAGTGGGTATTTGTTCTTGATGGTCTTCTTGTTCAATGGACGATAATCAACACAAAGTCAGTCCGTTCCATCCTCTTCTTCACAAAAAGAACACCACAACCCCACGGAGAAGTACCAGGCCGAATGAGACCCATTCTTTCTTGAACATCGAGTTGTTTCTTCAACTCCTTCAACTCTTCGGGCCCGAGCTTGTAGGGACGTTTGCACACAGGTTCCGTACCGGGCTCAAGTTCAATAACAAATTCAACCGGCCGGTTTGGAGGCATGCCTGGGAGTTCTTCTGGGAAGACATCTTGATACTCACAAACAACCGGAATCTGCGAAATAGCATCCAATTCACCCTTTTCATTGAGAGAGAACAACCGGATGGTATTATCCCGAGCAGCAAAGACAATTACTTCCTCAGACGAATGAGTCAGTTGAATCTGCTTGGCTGCACAATCGAGGTGAGCCTTGTGTTTAGAGAGCCAGTCCATCCCAAGAATAAGATCGATATCAGAATCACCAAGAACCGTTGGAGAAGCCAGAAACTTGAAATCACCCAACATGATAGAAATATCCGGAGCAATGGAGTTAGCCTGCATGCGTTTACCAGGAGAGACGACTGCTAATGGACTAGGCAAAATTTGCTGAGCCAAACCATGCCTAGATGTAAATGGCCTTGAAATGAAACAATGCGAAGCACCCGTGTCAAAAAGAACTTTTGCAGGAATATCATTAACAGGAAGGTTACCCATGATCACATCTGACGAATCCTCTGCCTGAGCTGCGTTCACCATATTGACCTTGGTGTGCTTGGGATTATGCTTGACCACAGCTGTACTTGCCGATCTGACAGGAGGAGGAGGAGGAAGACGCCTCTGGTTGAAACACTTGTTGGCATAGTGACCCTTCTATTGGCACTTGTTGCACGTGACCTCTGAGAGCGGACGGTGATACGGAGCACTCGATCTTGAAGCTTGAGACGAAGTCTTGTTCTGAAAGCCTGGGTTGGGTGGGTGGGATGAACCACTGCCACCTTTGCTCTTCTGCTGATACGGCCGACGGAACGGAGAAGGAGGAAGCCAATACTTCTGCTGCTTGGCCACTTGAGTAGAGGAAGAAGGCGTAGTGTCTCTGACTCGCTTCCTGGAAGCATCACAACTTAGCTGAGCAGCCTCTTGCGTCAGTGCCATGTTGTAGAACTCATCGTATCTCAGCGGCTCAAAGAGGACAAGAGCGAGCTGAATTTCTTCACGAAGACCACCCCTGAACTGATAGATCATGCTCTTCTCATCAGGAACATCCTGCTTATCAAAACGGGCGAGCTTCTGGAACAACTTGTTGTAGTCATAGACAGACAAAGAGCCTTGCTTCAGATTGCGGAATTCTTCACGTTTGCTTTCAGTCACACTTTGAGGAATGTGATGAGCGCGGAAATCACGACGGAAATCATCCCAAGTGATCAAACGTCCACCTCTGGAATCCCGGTACTGCTGAAACCACTCTGCGGCCTGATCCTTGAGCTGGAAAAGACGCGAACTTGACGAAATCTCCAGGTCTGACATTGCTACATTCAAAATGCTTGCCCAGATCGAATAACCAATCATCAGCATCGGTAGCCTCAACGCAGTTACTGAACGTCTTTGGACCATTTGCGAGGAACTGATTCAGAGTTGCAAAATGGTTCTGGTTGTTGCCTTGATTCGCTTGACTGCTTTGATTCCGCTCTTGGATTGATTTGCATGATCAGCTGTGTATTTGCATTAGTAGCAGCCATCACAGCTTGCCATGCTTTCGGAGGAGGCGGAGGTGGCGGGGGATCTTGATTCTGGTTCTGACTGGTGCTCTTAGCGGGAGCCATCCTGAAGAGGTTGACCACCGTTAGCACGCAAATAGAGAAATATTGAAGGTGAATCCAACGGAATGAAAATTGCAACATAAAGTCTTCACATCCGAACAAAATGAACGAATGCACTTCTCTTGAAGTGGTCACATATTCCTAAATTGCGAAGCCACGAAGAATCATGTAGAAGAGGTACATCAACGAGGGATGGAATCAACATATGACGTCGAAGCAGAACGAATACCACAACTCGAAATAAAACCAAGGGTTGGCTTGCGAAATAAGCCGGAACAAACACATGATAGAAATTTCGTCCGAAGTTTTCGTGGTAGGACCTACACGGGCTCGACCGTACAGCACCATCATGTACAAGGCAGTGCACATGACATACGAAGCGTCCCCGAGTCAGCATAGCCAAGGACTCTTTAAGACACAACGAGGCCACTGTAAAATTGACCGTGAATAGGCGAACCACTAGACGTCGAACCCCAATTTCATATCACACATCTGTTGGAAAGATATCCTAAGGCTACTTGAATTTCCACCTATGAAACTCTCGAAACTTTCCGGTTATGCAATCAGGTGTTGGGGATACAGGGGAAGCATAATATCTCACCCAAGCTAGCAAATCCTACATCCAGCTGCATCCATCCTTCAACACATAACCAAGAAACTTTCGGAAACCATCTATCTCAACCTTCGAAAAGCATCCGTTATACAAGTTATGGCGATACTCCCGAACTCCCGCCCCAGTACTGGGTGGCGTCGAGGTTATCTCACCAACGAACTGCATAAAGGAGATTTTCAATGTCGCGCACATATCTCAAGTATACCAGAATTGCAACGATAGAATTATGATGACAACACCTCAGAGCTCAACTCCCCGGGACACTTCCACTAAACCCCTGACAGGAGGCACCAAGACAGTATTCTCATCATAAGCCATCGGAACAAAACCAAGATACTCGCGTGATCCTAAAATTTTTTTTTAGTGAAATTTGAGAAGAGAAGAGTCAAAACTCTACGTCAGGATGCCTTACCAGAGCGATGAGGAGACTGGGAAGTAAAAAGAATTCCTAAGCTCTCCGATATATAATTCCTAAGGACTCAAAACATTTTTTCTAGACACAACTCGGCTGCTAAAAACGATCAAGCAATGGGGCTCCTAAGGTCGGGGAAGGCTCTGATTACCAACTTGTAACGCCCTCGATGCGGCTATGTCTCCCACGTGTCGAGGCACGACTTAGAGACATAGGCGCATTGAAAGCA
Source organism: Triticum aestivum (assembly GCF_018294505.1). Classification (NCBI taxonomy): domain Eukaryota; kingdom Viridiplantae; phylum Streptophyta; class Magnoliopsida; order Poales; family Poaceae; genus Triticum; species Triticum aestivum. Next base: position 616,675,359 of record NC_057809.1, read on the forward strand.
ATGTCGCAAGTCGGGAATCATTACACAACCCATGTACATATATAATATAAAGGGGAATAATAGCATAGTTGGCTTACACTCGCCACGTCACATCAAAGTACATAAATAACATGCATCATACAATCACTCATGGCCCGACTACGGCGCCAAAATAGAAAAGACCCCCAACAAACGACTAGGTCCTGGATCTAACCCCGAATAGGCATCCCTACTGATTATCCGGAAAAGACACATAGTAACGCTGAGAGTCCTCGTCGTACTCCCACTTCAGCTCGAGCGCGCCATCTGGAGAGGTATCATCTGTCCCTGCATCTGGTGTAATAGTAATCTGTGAGCCACAAAGGACTCAGCAATCTCGCACCCTCGCGATCAAGACTATTTAAGCTTAATAGGTAGGAAAGGGGTAATGTAAGTGGAGCTGCAGCAAGCGACTAGCATATGTGGTGGCTAACTTATTCGCAAAGGAGAGCGAGAAGAGGGGGCAAAGCACGAGCGGAAAACTAGAGAGCAGCCTACGCAAACATAACTCCAACGCCGTGTCCACTTCCCGGACTCCGCCGAGAAGAGGCCATCACGACAACACACGCAGTTGATTCATTTTAATTATTTAGGTTCAAGTTATCTACAACCGGACATTAACAAATTCCCATCTGCCCATAACCGCGGGCACGGCTTTCGAAAGATCAATCCCTGCAGGGGGGTCCCAACTTAGCCCATAACAAGCTCTCACGGTCAACGAAGGAATAGACCTCCACCCAGGACCCACCGATCAGACTCGGTATCCCGGTACAACAAGATGATTCGACAGGTCAAAACTAGTCCAGCAACACCGCCCGAATGTGCCGACAAATCCCGATAGGAGCTGCACATATCTCGTTCTCAGGGCACACTCAGATGAGCAATCCGTACAACTAAAACCAGCCCTCAAGTTTCCCCAAGGTGGCGCTGCACAGGGCTCTAGTTCGGACCAACACTCAGAGGAGCACTGGCCCGTGGGGGGGCTAAAATAAAGATGACCCTCGGGCTCCGGAAACCCAAGGGAAAGAAAAGGGGTAGGTGGCAAATGGTAAAACCAATGTTGGACATTGCTGGAAAAGCTTTAATCAAGGCGAACTATCAAGGGGTTCCCATTATAGCCCAATCGCGTAAGGGACGCAACAATCCGGAAACATAACACCGATATGACGGAAACTAGGGCGGCAAGAGTGGAACAAAACACTAGGCGAGAGGCCGAGCCTTCCACCCTTTACCAAGTATATAGATGAATAAAGATAACATAGCAATATAATGATATCCCAACAAGTAAATAAATGTTCCAACAAGGAACGGCTCCAATCTTCACCTGCAACTAGCAACGCTATAAGAAGGGGCTTGAGCAAAGCGGTAACATAGCCAATCAATGGTTTGCTAGGACAAAGGTGGGTTAGAGGCTCAATCATGGCAATTGGGAGGCTGACAAGCAAGTGGTAGGCATCGTAGTATTGGCAAAGCAAAACAGCGAGCAAACTAGCATAGCAAAGATAGTAGTGATTTCGAGGGTATGATTATCTTGCCTGCACAGTTGTCAGAGTTGACTGGATCCTCAAAAGCAAACTCAACGGGCTCCTCGTTAGCGAACTCGTCTCCCGGCTCTACCCAACAACACAAACAAGCAACAAGGATACAATCAACCACGTGCAAGGGCAACCAATAATATGCAAAGACGATATGCTATGCGGGATGCGATGCGGGATGCAAAATGCAAGACATGACAGGAAATGCATGAACCTGGCCTCAACTTGGAAAACCAAGTGTGCCACTGGATAGAGGGGAAGAAATCCCCTGAAAACGATATAAAGATCATGGCAATCGGAGCTACGGTTTGGAAATGGCAAGCGTTTTACTAAACGAACCGATCTGCGATTTACAGCAAGTAGGCTCCTAAATGCAACGAAATGAACATGCTACAGCCACCAAACATGAAAAAAAATTGCATGGCAGTGATGTACTCAAGACGCTTAACAAATCACCAGGATTGCGGCATAGGCAAATTCATCTATTAAGGGCTTCAAACAAGCATGGCAAAACTGAATAAGCAAAACAGATTTCAGACTTAGCGAAATTAACGCTAGTCTGAAATTTCAGACCACGGTGCTCTTTTCGGAGCAGCAAAACAACATGAAGCAAAACCTGAGCATGGCAAGTAAGAGCATGGCATGGAGCTACTCAACAAGCTTAACAAAACACCCAAAATGACCTGGGGCCAAAAAGGTTCACAAAATACTCTACCGAGCACACGAACATCGATGTAACACAATCAGTTTTCAGACAGTGAAAACTGGGACATGCTGAAATCATAACTCACGGAGGCATGTAAACAAGCTCGATGCACTCACTACGGTGCAAGTCATGGAAAGGCAAGCATATATCCATTAAGAAGGCACAAAATGCTAGCTAGACATGGCAAGAACAATGGCATAGCATACATGGATCACTAGCAATAGCTCCCGCAAAATCGCAAAAGAGTTCACGATCTGCCCAAAACAACAACTATGCAAAAGTTGAGCTCGATTGAGTCAACCTAGGGGGCTCCAACATAACAAGTAAAGACATGGATGGATTAAGCACAACAAGCATAACAAATCACTCTTACTGATCATCCTCAAAAGAGGCACGGATCACTAGGAAACAAGCTGAACATATAGCATCGTGAACTAAAACATCCCAGACTTAGTGATTTTCACTAAGTCCCTGAAATCAGTAAACTCAGGTACCCCACTTCGCAAGCTTGCACAAGACAACACACACATCCTAAAAATGCAAGGGAGGCACCTCTGGAAAGAAGACAACATGCTTAACAATTCATCCCAAAGGGGCACAAGCATATCATGCAAACAATAATCATGGCAAAAATGACAAAAGTCAATGTAGGGCTAACGGATCTGCAATTTAACTCATGATGCCTCCTTCCAACAGCATTTTGGGCACCAAGATGACCTCAAATGCAAATGATGCAATGGAATGAAATGATGTACTCGTCGAGACGAAGATTTTGATATATCATATGCCCAAATCAGAGCTACGGATGCAAAGATATGGCAGGTCAAAGTAGGCATAAAATCTGGAAAAAATTAGGTCAAAAGTCAACCGAGAATTTGGATCTGAGATCCAGATCGGGCACGGACTTCGGAGTTCGCCGGTTTTTACTGTAGCTCGCCGGAGATGGGGACGAAAGCCGGCGTGGAGGGAGGAGGAAGAGGCCGGTGGGGTCCGGGCGTCGGCGGGGGCGGCGTCCC
>NC_057809.1:616679113-616695856 GCF_018294505.1 Triticum aestivum
ACGCGGATTGGGCGGGGCGGATCGGGCGGACGTTGTCCGGTCAGATCCGGACACGTCCGTCGGTGGGGGGGGGGGTTGATTTTTTTTGAGGAGGACGGGGAGGAAGACGAGATCCGAAAAATGGCGGGGTGTTGAGCTGCACACACACGAGGCCTTTTCGGTCCCTCGGTTAACCGTTGGAGTATCAAACGAAGTCCAAATGACCCGAAACTTGACAGGCGGTCTACCGGTAGTAAACCAAGGCCGCATGGCAAGTCTCGGCCCAATCCGGAAATGTTTAATCCCCACACACGAAAGAAAGCTAGAAATGGCCACCGGAGGAGAACGAAGCGCCGGAATGCAAAACGGACAACGGGGAAAATGCTCGAATGCATGAGATGAACATGTATGCAAATGCAATGCACGTGATGACATGATATGAGATGCACGAAAACAAAAACAACACACGAAGACAAGGACCCGAACCCGAGAATTAAATATAACTTAATGCCGGAAACGGCAAGAGTTGGGGTACAATTTGGGAAAGTACATATGGGGCGTTACACACTAAGCTATACAGTACGGTGACCTACTTCCATTTTGGTTGCTCAAATTGGGCCACACTATGCAAGGCGTATGGTTTTCATGAGGGTATGCATGTCACTTTCGATCTTGGTCCTCGAGATGACATCGAAAATAATATCGACATTTGGGTCGATATTGATATGCCTCCACTTCTATCTCTATGTGAGTTTCTCAAACATATTTATTAAGTAATTTATATTGTTTATTTAAAAATAGTTGACATACTATTTTCATTGACAGCTTTGGCAAGAGATGTAGTCTTGAACACAATCCTCTTTTTTTTCTATTGTTTTGTAGGTTTAGCTCTAAAAGAGAATTCAAAGAAAAATAAGATGAACACATCTTGATATAATCTGATCTTCCTTTTAACATGCATGTTCGATATTGTTGAACTAAACTATGTTTACGAGGTGCTGGAATATTGTATTTGCAGATTTCCTTTGAACCAAGTTGTGTATATGTGCTGGACATTGCATGTCATATAGCTGTGGACTGAACTGTGAGCATTTGAATGGTTGTATGTGTGATGAACTGTGAGCATTTGAATGGATGTATGTGTAAATGTCCTCATTGTTGTGGACTGAACTATAAATGTTCATTTTTGTTTCTAGAATTGGCACTAGTGGCGGTCTGTATGGAGTGCTCGTCATAGGTGTACACATTAGTAGTGGCGAGCAGCTCCTATTAACAGTGGCGGGCAAGATGTTATGCCCGCCACTAATGGCCTTTTAGTAGTGGCGGGCTTGCCTGGGCCCGTAGCCCGCCACCGATGGCTATTTTGCACCCGCCACTACTAGCCATTTCCGCAGTAGTGATAATAAGAACGTGTGAGGCGAGATAGAGCGGCTGGAGATGCTTGGAAACCTCTACGGTGGATTGCCTTGAGTGTTGTGGACAAGGTTAAGCAGGAGTGTGAGCGTATGTAGAATTCTGCAGTTTCGAACGCCATTGAGTGTGTGTATATATGGGTCATCTTTCAATTCTCTAGGCAATAAGAGTGCGAATGATTTATTTTTCTCTTGTTCCTTAACTAAGTTCCCGTAGAATATTGTGGGGTGTGCTCTAGGGAACCAGAGAGCCCCAATGTCTTTTTTCGACCAATGTCAGAACTAGTTGTCTAGCTATACTGGCAAAGATAGGGTAGTTGTTTTATTGGGTACATCTGCTCTCTTGTGGTCTATATGGAAAACAAGGAACAAATTCTGTTTTCAAAATGTTATGCCTAGAGATTCTACTGACATTATCTTTCTTGTTTGTTCCCTACTTAACTCTTGGAAAAATCTGTAGAAAAGAGGGTACGAAACATGCTGCATCAGGTGTCTAGAAGTATCGCGCGGGTGACTCATGATGTCTTAAGAGGTGGGCATGGTTTGGCACCGCGTGTGAGAAGGATTTTGTGAAGCTAGCCGCGCTGGAATGCTTGCTAGCCTCGAAGCCTTTATGTTAATTTGGTTGGTGTCCTTTAATCTGTTGATACCTTTATAACTAGTGTGACACTAGGCCCTTTCTAGACTAATTTTAGGTAGATTGAAGCATCTTGATGTGGTGATATATATCAATGATGTGATGATTAGGCTTGCTAGGCTGGAGCATCCTGGTGTGGTTCTAGATCAGTGATGTAATGATTGGTTGGTTGCCCTGTAAACAACTTCATTTTCATAATAAAAATAGGGGTCGTGTGGCCCCTTCAATCGAAAAAAAAGTTTGTCACAACGATCTCTATCGGCCGAGGATTCTTTTTAAACACGTGATAAGAGGGTGAACATACAATAGCTAACCGTTGACTGGCTGCAAGCAAAATTATTAAATCGGATATGATTAGTGTTTGTAAATCTATAAATCTAGGTATTGCACATCTTGGTGACCCAATCACACTACAAATAAAAAGGCAAAAAGACAAAAGAAAGTGTCCGCGCGGATCTTTATGTAAAATCAATGTCATATGAATTAGATGTGCAATAGTCAGGGCACATTTAAATGTGCTTTAGCAAAACTGTTTTCGTTTTTATCACCATAAAGTGTCTATGCTCGTGTTTGGCAGTTAAATTTATCTGATGTACCCGCAAAACTCGAGCGTGTTTTGTTGACAAAAATAAGTTGTCACACCGATATCTATGAGCCGAGAATTCAAACACGCGACAAGAGGGTGAACATACAATAGCTAACTTTTGACTGGCTGCAAGCAAAATTATTACATCACATATGATTAGTGTTTAAATTTCAACAGTCCGTAACAACAGATCTTCATGGTTGATCTTGAGTGGAGAGACCCAGACTGCGTCCTATTATGAAGATTGGAGTAGAAATAATAACCGGATCGTCATTCGCTTTCTGGTTCGGATCAGATCATGTATCATCGGGACCGCATCTGGCCGTGTCCCCGACTCGCCTAACCCCGCACGACGCCACCAGCTCGGCGTCATGGTGGCCGGCAGATCGCCCGATCTTGACGTTGAACGCCTCCACCCCGCTCGGTAGGTCCGCAGTAAGGCTGTCCATCAGGAACCCTGGTAGCTGTACGGCGGTGCCCTTAGCGACGAGGAACTCCGGCGCGGAGACGGCGTGGCATGGCAGCGGTGGTGGCGAGCGGGACGCATTGGTAAGACACGTGCACGTAGGTGCCCTCATCCATGCACGTGTCGCGGCCGGGGCTGGCCGATGCGACGCTTAGTGTGAGGTTCTTGGATGGCAGCAGGTCGAGGCCCGAGACGGAGTTGATTGTGACAGAGTAGCGCTGGTGGGGGAGGCCGAACACGAGACTGAACGTCAAGCTATGGACGAGGACCTACCCCTATAAGCACTTTTGAGAGACTGGGCCGACATATCATCTTAAGACTTACGAAGTCATCGTAGGTGCGTCGTAGTCGATGGGAATGTCTCCTCCCGCTAAAAGCGTATCACCAGAAATCCTGAAATAAATCCAAAAATAATGCGAGCAACAGGATTTGAATTCTGATGGGTTAGAGATACCACTGTCTCTCTAACCATCCAACCACAGGTTGGTTCGCACGATTCTCATTACTTCATACTCCCTCCGTAAACTAATATAAAAGTGTTTAGATTACTATTTTAGTGATCTAAACACTCTTATATTAATTTACAGAGGGAGTATTGAGTTTTCAATCAACTACATCACCTTCAACCGACATCTAAAGTTTATTTAGATCAACAAATTGGTTCACACGTTTCTCTTTACTTTGAAAAGTGTCATTATCCATGCGGCCAGTAAAACCTATTCCTTTCAGCCCCTCCTCCCAACCCTAGCCGCACCTCCTCCTCACCCCCCCCCCTCTTCCCTTCCTCGCCGCCGCCTGTGGCAGCCGCCGAGCAAGCCCAGGGCGTCAAGGATGATGGCGGCGGGGCCTTGGTTGCCTTGCTTCTGCGTGGGGAACCCCGGATCTGGAGCGGCGGCTCCATTGGCAAGGCACGGCCATCTAGCAGTCGTGCGGGCGGTGGATCTGGTGTCCTGGCAGCGCGGGCGGCGGGATCCGGTGGTCGTTGGCGGCCTGCGATGGCTTCTGCGGCGGCCAGTGCATGCAATCTGGTGCCTCCCCTCCTCCCATGTTCGGCGTGCGGGCCAGCCTGGTCGGGCCGCGTTTCCTCTTAGTCACCGGTTCTGTACACGAGGCGCTGGTGGTGGCGGGGATCTAGTTCAGGCGAAATCCCTGGTCATCCATGACCGGCCGCACCGATGGCGACGCCTAAGGGCGCCGTTCCCCTCCTTGGAGGCGTCGGTATGGACCGATCTCCTCACTTCTCCTTCCCCTAGGTATCCCAGGCGAAAGCCCTAACTTTGTTGGGCGTCGGCGGCGCTCATGGCGTCGTTCCCTTCTTGAAGGCGCCGCTTCGGGAACCTTGGGGTTGGGTGTCGCTTGTCGGTGGTGGGCGACGGCGGTGGTGCGGCCCTGTCCTAGCATGGACTTACGTTTGTTGCTTGGAGATGGACTCGCGTAGGTGGAGGTCGTCGGCTGGCGTTGGTGGTGTCAATGGAGGAGGACCTGCCAAGGCTCGTGTAGGTGGAGGTCGTCGTTTGCCGTCGTGGTGGCGTCGATGGCGGAGGACCTGCCAAGGTTGTCACCTCGATCTGCTGTAAAGATGGACTAGTGGAAGATGGCGGCGACGACACATGTGAGTGCGTCAGACCGGTTTGAGCCCCGGACCCGGAAGATGGCCCGGTCGAGGCCTCCGGCTTTAGATGTTAGGCTTAGGTGGGAGGTCTGGGTATGTGGCCCAGCTTGCACCCCTTCATCATTTGGATAGGAGTAGCGGCGGATGTTGCTAAGATGACGGATTCAGGCATATTGTTGTTCTACTTTGTAAGGTCCTCGAGAATAATCAATAAAATGGCCGCATGCATCTCCCAGATGCAGAGGCTGGGGTTCATCCTCCTTTTCCAAAAAAGAAAACATTTACCACACCGTGGTACTTTTTTCACCCGGATTAATTGTTGTATTTTTTTGAAATAAGGTAAAAGATTTGACATTTTCATTGATTAAGAAGAGAGAGATTGCCAGGTTAATTGACGGAAAACCAGGCTAAAACCGATACAACCCAACCCATATGATATGGGCACCACCGGCCAAACTGGCCACCAACATGGAACATAAACCTGCAAAGAAGAAAGACATCCGTTGATGGGTCGCAAGCGTCATCGTCATCACCGGTTGCTGATATGTCTCCAACGTATCTATAATTTTTGATTGCTCCATGCTATATTATCTACTGTTTTGGACCATATTGGGCTTTATTTTCCACTTTTATATTACTTTTAGGACTAACCTATTAACCGGAGGCCAAGCCCAGAATTGCTGTTTTTTTTGCCTATTTCAGTGTTTCGAAGAAACGGAATACCAAACGAAGTCCAAACAGAATGAATCCTTCGGGAACGTGATTTTCTCATAAGATATGATCCAAGAGACTTGGACCCTCCGTCAAGAAAGAAGATAGGCGGTCACGAGGGTGGAGGGCGCCCCCCTAGGGCGCGCCCCCTGCCTTGTGGGCCCCTTGAAGCTCCACCAACGTACTCCTTCCTCCTATATATACCTACGTACCCCCAAACGATCAGATACGGAGACAAAAACCTAATTCCACCGCCGCAACCTTCTGTACCCACGAGATCCCATCTTGGGGCCTGTTTCGGAGCTCCGCCGGAAGGGGAATCGATCACGGAGGGCTTCTACATCATCACCATAGCCCCTCCGATGAAGTGTGAGTATTTTACCTTAGACCTTCGGGTCCATAGTTAGTAGCTAGATGGCTTCTTCTCTCTTTTTGGATCTCAATACAATGCCCCCCCTCTCTCGTGGAGATCTATTCGATGTAATCTTGTTTTTGCGGTGTGTTTGTTGAGACCGATGGATTGTGGGTTTATGATCAAGATTATTTACGAACAATATTTGAATCTTCTCTGAATTATTTTATGTATGATTGGTTATATTTGCAAGTCTCTTCGAATTATCAGTTTGGTTTGGCCTACTAGATTGGTTTTTCTTGCAATGGGAGAAGTGCTTAGCTTTGGGTTCAATCTTGCGGTGTCCTTTCCCAGTGACAGTAGGGGCAGCAAGGCACGTATTGTATTGTTGCCATCGAGGGTAACAAGATGGGGCTTTTATCATATTGCATGAATTTATCCCTCTACATCATGTCATCTTGCTTAAGGCATTACTCTGTTTTATTAACTTAATACTCTAGATGCATGCTGGATAGCGGTCGATGAGTGGAGTAATAGTAGTAGATGCAGGCAGGAGTCGGTCTACTTGTCTCGGACGTGATGCCTATATACATGATCATACCTAGATACTCTCATAACTATGTTCAATTCTGTCAATTGCTCAACGGTAATTTGTTCACCCACCGTAAAATACTTATGCTCTTGAGAGAAGCCACTAGTGAAATCTATGGCCCCTGGGTCTATTCTCATCATATCAATCTTCCATCACTTTATTATTGCTTTGCTTTTATTTTACCTTGCATCTTTATATCAAAAATACCAAAACTATTATCTACCATCTCTATCAGATCTCAATCTCGTAAGTGACCATGAAGGAATTGACAACCCCTAATCGTGTTGGTTGCGTTGAGCTATTTGTTTTGTGTAGGTACGAGGGACTCGCGCGTGGCCTCCTACTGGATTGATACCGTAGTTCTCAAAAACTGAGGGAAATGCTTACGCTACTTTGCTGCATCATCCTCTCCTCTTCGGGGAAATCCAACGCAGTGCTCAAGAGGTGACAGTTGCCTCTGAACGAGAGACTCCGACTTCACCATAGAGCTCCATCCTCGAAGCCAACCCACAAAGAACTGTATAGAAGCCATGACGGCACATGCCACCGGATGGCCACACACGCAAGCAACTGACAGCCCCAACTTTGTCGAAGAGCATCGCAAGGGAAATATGCAGGACATGCGCCGACCGTGCCCTCCATAGACGACCACCAAGTGCATGTCATTGTCACCACCTGGACCCGCTCCACCGCAGCTCCGACTTCAAAGCAGCCAAGCAACCAACGCAAGAGCACCTCGAACACGTCGGCAAGAACCAACTACCAAAGTCCACGCCGCGACCCGAGCTCCTCTCGATGCCATCATCATTGCCAAAATAGAAACCAACGCCCCGCCTCAGCAAACCACGCGGTGAAGATGCCGCCATCCACCTGTCTCCGAGTCCTAGCCGGCTCCAACGATGCCCCCAAGGAGGAGAAAGACCCGAAGACACCTCAGTCGCCTGATCCAACAGATCTAAGGTTTTTCTCTGGAGCCAAAGCCGTGCATAGAAGGAGCAGCACACTTCATGACGACACTTCGAGGAAAGGTCGCGACACCCGCAGGTGTCGCCGTCACCGGCGCCGATGAAGATCAGAACAAGGATTTCCCCAAAGATGTGCCCACCACCTGTGTCCGTCGACTGCCGCCAACTAACCACCGTACCAGCCGTGGCCGACCTCACACTGGCCGCGGGATCCCATGATCTACCGCACCCAGGCACGCACCACCCCCCGGCCATAGCCGCCGTCCACCACCACAACACCACCGTGACCACCACAACCAAACGCCACTTCGCAAGGACCAATACCCAGATCGGACAGCCAGCTCGCCAGATCTAGATCATAGTCGCTCGAGCGAAGCGCGGCATACCACATGCCCAGCAGACGTCGTGCCCGCCACGCCCATCCAGCCGCTGCGCCCGGCCGAAGATCTGCGCCCCACACGCGCATCCAGAGCCGCCGCCGCGCGCACACGGCCATAGATCGTGCACGTCCAGTCCACGCCGGGAGCTCGGACCGAGGCCACCGCCCCGGCACCCTATCCTCCGCCCGCAGCCGCAAGCTCCCCCTCGCGAGCGGCCATGAGAAAACGGGAAGAGGAGGCCCACCGGCAGATCCCACCGGCGACGGCGAGGGGAGGGGGTTAGGGATAATGGGGCGCAGTGGAGCGAGTCTGAGCGCCGCCCGTGTCGCCTCGGGGAGGGAGCGAGGCGAGGGCTCGGGTGGAGTCCTTTCAAGAGCATCATTACAATGGAAAATGTAACAATATCATACTGCTTTCTGCCGGCGTGCTGCTGCGGGTGGAACACATTGCTGCACAGGGAGAGGAGGCTTGTCAACGACGACAAGACCCCGGTGAACCAGCCGCTAGCGACCAACATATATCCATGGCTTGATCTGGATCTCTCCTAGTACCTTTTTTCCAAATGATAAGTGTCACATGTATGGCATGAATCAATTCGGTCCTGATTTTTTTTACAACTAAAATTGTCACCCGGAAATAAAAATAACAAAAAAAAGCTGGCATCCTTGCGTCACTGAATTTGTTATAAAAATGTTCGAAGTTGCTCGTGTCACAGGTGTGCCGCTTATCAGGGTCTTGTTTTCTTTGATAAATTCGATCTCTACTAGTGTCGGCCGTGGTCGTCTTTATTTGTCATCTTTATTTGTCCAAACGCAACCGAAGTTTGTGCCACGCACGAGCAGGTTATTTAGTCTAATCTAGTACGTACTCTGTCAATGGACTCTGGTGGCAGCCAGCTAATTTCCTTTTGGAGACCTGCGTACGCACGTACTAATCGGGTATATATACAATTCCGGATTCCCAAAGGATACTAACTACCGATACAATTTAAACTAACCCAAACTAGTTTCCTATCAAAGACGTGTGCCTATCCATCCTTTTCTTCTCCATACATATAAGTAGGCTACGCCAAACTCAAACTCATCCAAATCCCCCGACGAAAAGCGCAAGTACAAGCAGATCATGGACGACGTCGAGAGCCAGGCACCCCATGGAGATCAGGAGATCGAGGCCGCTAGAGATTTCCCGTGTTGGCTCATCATGGTGGTCGCGGTGCTCGTCGGTGCCTTCATCGCCGCACCCGTTTCCATCCCCTTCTGCATGATCCACGCCCATTACACCGTCGCCGTAGATTCTGTCTCCGGCACTGACCCGACGGTAGGCCTCTCGTTCAACCTCACCCTCGGCGTCGCCTCCCAAAGTTACGGGTCAGAGGCGTGCATTATGCCCGGCACATACATGGAGGTGACCTACCGTGGCGTTCAGATCGCCGCCAGCGCGCCCGAAAGACGGCGGATATGCGCTAAGCCACGAAAGGCAGTGGAGCAGCATGTCCTCGCAATGGCCACCACAGTTCCCTTAGGGAACGTGTTGGACAGTCTCGCGGCGGACTTGAAGAGAGGGGTGGCGGTGTTTGATGTCACATTGCACCTACCAGCAGGGTCATATGACTTGAGGAATGCATGGTTATCAGGCTGCAACGGTATGCTGGTTGGTCAGGGCGCTGTGGCGTGTAAACCTCTCTTCTAATAGTTGTCTGCTTAGCTAGAATAGTAGGTTGATACGAGATTTTTTTTCCCGTATAGTTAATCTGAGTAGTATACATGGATGATCTAGTTATCAACTCATCGATCAGTGCATCGTCAAAAGAGTGTAAAGCCCTCTGCTTTCTTTCTTGGAACTATCTGTTGCATGTCGTTCATCTTTCGATCGTGCGCCTGTTTGTTCTCTCGATTGTGGTTAGCTAACAATTATCACAATTCTATTTTTTGTCATGCGATGTTTTCATTGGTAAACTAAAAAGAAAATATATATCAAATCATGAACATTGAAACAAATGCTAGCAACAAAGACCCACTATACTTACCATGCTCACTGAAACAAGGGATGAACTGGAACAAATGTTAAATATACAATAATGTTTTTAAACACCAGAAGACCTAAAATCCGACTAAAAAAGGACGTAAAATCATTTTAGCTAACACGGCTGATCTGGCAGGGGGGAACAACAACACGAGCATTGTATTCTAACCAACTGAATTTAGTCCAAGCATAGATGCCATGTGGTGCACCTAGTTCGGAGATCATCGGCAGTGACTCCAACATGCCTATATCCCCACACGATGACCATCATGTCATGCATGTAATTTCCACTGCACAACCTTAGTAACTTGGAGCATACGTGTCGGGCTCCACACATGCTAGTATGACGCTCACGGAGGCAATGTGGAGGGTTTTTTGTTTAGGCAAGCTCGCAAACTTTATTAATGCGTCACCACATTTACGGGGACGAATAAAAGATCACCAGGCTGGCCTAACCAAACATGTCAGCCAACCCCTAAAGTAAGTGCATGCTTATCAAGATTGTGGGCATCAGCATTCGAGGTTCTAAACTCATGAATAAATGAACAAGAATTGAAAAACCTAGCTCTATCTATTATTTCATGTATCACTGCACCATATGGTGATGTGCTTCCCTCCTTGATTGCTTCAACTGCCACTTTGCAATCCGATGCCACTGCGATCTTGGATTCGTATAAGTCATCGGCCAATGCTTGCGCTTCTCTGATTGCCAATGCTTCGAGAGTTGTTGGGTCACCAATGTAGCTTATGCACATTGCCGAAGCTCCAAAATATGGACCTGTTTGGTCTCTGCACACAGCAGCTACAGACTCGTGCCTCAGCCCTTGCTACTGCTGCATCTACGTTGATCTTCACATGGCCCTCGGGAGGAGGAAGCCAATGCCTTGGTCTTGGTGCTGGCGCACGAGCCGTCGAAGTGGTTCCTGGTTTCTGCAAAAGCTTTATCTCATCCAAGTATGAATTGATGAAACAATGTGTTGCATATGGAGTCTGGAAAATATCTTCATGGATAACTTTCCGGCGAGCCGGCAAGATTGCGCATACGGTAACAATCATCCGTGTATAATCTTGCAGCTGCATCGTCTCGCTCATTGCAAACAGCCACCCCTTGGCATCCGGGTTTTGGTTGGTGCACATATGCTTAACTATGTCATCGTTAAATAGAGCCTAGATGCTTCATGCGAGTCATACTACAGCTAAGAAGGCTCGTCAACGACATGAAGAGAAGTCTCGTCAACGACGACAGCACCCCGGTGAACCAGCCGCGGGCGACCAACATGTCCATGACTCGAGCTCGATCTTTACTAGGAACTTTTCTTTGATAAATTCGATCTCTACTGCTGCATGTTGGCCGTGGCCCATACGTCGGTCGTCTTTATATGCATGTTGGAGTATACAATACAACGCAAATCCTAGCTACATGGACTCCGTCAACGGAGAAAATATGAACACATGCACGAGCTAATTTCCTTCGGGAGACCTTTGCACCGGTTACGATTCCGGTTTCCCAAAGGAAACTAGCTAGCGATACAACTAAACCGAGCTTTTTTCTCTCCGTATATAGAAGTATAAAAGACCTATTCTGCGGCTACGCGAAACTCAAACTAATCGAGACCCCAACGAAAATCCCGAGATGGACGACGTCGAGAGCCAGGTACCCCATGGACACCAGGAGGTCAGGGCCGCCATAGATTGCCCGTCTTGGTGTATCTTGGTCTTCTCGGTACTCTTTACCGCCGTCTTCATGTCCCGATCGAGTACTATAGGCTGCACGTCCAGTACTTTGTCGCGGTAGATTCTATCTCCGGTGCCGACCCCAAGACAGGTCTCTCCTTCAACATCACCCTCGGCGTCGCCTCGGGGAGCTACGGATCAGAGGCGTGCATCAACCCCGGCACGTACATGGAGGTGGCCTATGGCGGTGTCAAGCTTGCCGCTAGGCGGAGCAGCACGTACTGGCAATGGCCACCGCGGTTCCTGTGGGGAACGTGTTGGACGATCTTACGGCGGACATGAAGAAGGGGTCGGCGGTGTTTGACGTCACATTGCACGTCCCGGCCGGGTCGTATGGTGAGGAGTCGTCGTACGCGTGGGTTTCAGACTGCAAGGGCGCGCGGGTCGGTGAGGGCGCTGTATTGTGTGAATCTCCCAACCTATAGTTGTTAGCTTGGACCATCCGTTCCTAAATATTTGTCTTTTTAGAGATTTTAAATGAATTATCACATACGGATATATATAGACATATTTTAGTGTGTAGATTCACTCATTTTGGTTCGTATGTAGTCATTTGTTCCGTAGAGTTAAGTAATTTATATGGATTATCTAGTTATCAACTTTATCAACTCATCGATCAGTTGCCAAAAAAGTGTTAACCTCCTTTCTTTCTTAGAACAATCAATTGCATATTGTACATCGTCATTAGCAAAATTTCCATGGTCTGTTTGTTTTCTTATTATGTTGGCAATATAATGCCGCCCTCATGTTCTTCGGATATGATATCGAACTTGCCACCATCGAGACTGCTTGGCACATGTGGTTCACTATATGAAAAACTGTACTCGCCACCATGGAGGGCCATGCACCAATGCCATCTTCTTCGGTGGCCTAGCCAGGCTGGGCCGTCGTACAAGCACACCGCCCTAGATTCATCCGGCCGCTGCCGAAAACCACCTAATGAAGACCTCCACTTGATCCCGCATCTCCTTCTCCAGCCACAGCAGACTTCCAAGTCCTCAAGGCTTCCCCAGCAAAGTGCCTCTGAAACTAGACCTCCCCGTCGTTGCCGACATCGCAAGGGTTTTGCCTGGCGACACGCCCTTGCTGCGTCGAGAGGGGTTGGCATCGAGAGGCGGCTAGGGATTCGTCATCGCCTGCCTAGTCGCCTCTCTTCAGAAAATGTTTTTTATTCTTACATGTTTGAGTGTTGGATTTAACCATTAATCGTGGTTGTTGTAATAACTTGGTTATAGTTAGTTAACAATTATTAGCGACTAGTATATGTTTACCCACTTGTCGCATGTTTGAATTCCTTGGCTAATAGGGTTCGTTGTGACAACTTTTTTTTTCAACAAAATGTGTTCAAGTATACCGAATCAACTAAATACAACTGATAAAGTAAGCTGGCAAACACGAGCATAGAGACCTATGATGATAAAAACCAAAAGTTACCCAATATCTATGTTAACATCTCACTATCACAGCGCCAGATCACCATTCACCAATGACAATTTTCATTTACATCTTGATGTTTTTATATGCGTTCGATGAGAATAACTGTCAAGAATAAACAGACTATCGAGACAAGCTTTCGTTCCGATTTACATGAGCAGACAATAAATCCAAGTACATGAGCAGATTAATGGAAGGAAGGTTGACCCGGCAATTGTAATTTTCTCTATGGTTTTGAGACACCGTCGTTTCCGTTGCCACACATATTGTTGACAATGCTAGAAGTGTTACTATTTTTCCTTCCTCGTAATAGATAATATAACAATGGCGCTTAGTTTCTTTGATTTTACCCGGCTCTAGAGTTCAACTGCATAAAAAATAGTGTTTGCACCTTATTTATTCGTATTGTGCACATGCTCTAAGCATAAAAATAGTGTTTGCGCCATATTTATTCATATTGCGCATGTTGTGAAACTCTATGGATAGATAGATGATCGACCAATCGAAGTCCAGATTAACCAACACATACTCACATAGCCCAGTCTAGGTATGCGTGCATGTGTACATTAGAGCATGGTTAACAATATAACCAGTTGCTAGCTATATGTTGTTGCATGTCATCTATATATACTCAATCTTAAAGCCACACGTATAGTATTTAGCTATAATATGTACTATTTTATTAATATATGACCCACCTCTCTTAGAGATTTTTAGATCATGTGCTGCAGCTGTTTGTTACTCTATAATCCACTCCTCTTCCTCCTTTTATCTCTCCTCGAACTCAATAAAAATATAGTATTTAAATCATTATATCTGTCTTACATCACTTTATTATACTTGCTCTTAGGTTTGCATAAGCGAGCTGGGCTCAAAAACTAATGATAGGCTTGGCTAGAGGATGGGGCGTTTTGGAGCTCAGCCACCATGGAGCCGAAATTTTTGAAACATAAAAAAATTTAAACTTCTCAATTTAAAAAATTATGAAAACAATTGTACAAGTAAACAAGGACGTGATATGTATGTGTGTAAAATTTCAGGATGAAATACCTTGTAATGCAATCTATGCAAAAAAAACATGAACTTTAAGGATGAATAGTGCATCTACTAAAAAGCCATAAATTTGTTTTTTTAGCAGTCATTTACCGTATATCATCCTGAAAGTTTACACACTTGTGCATTGTGTGTATATAAGTACATGAGTAATTTTTTAAATGCTTTAGCGTACAAAGTTGAATTTTGATCATTGAGGCCAAGCTCCATTGAGCATTATCGTTGGCTAGAGCTTGTTAGAGGCTCGCACGAGCCAAACTTAGACTCTGGTGGCACCTAGCTAATTTCCTTTGGGAGACCTGCGTACGTACGTAAGTATGTACTCCCTCCGTAAACTAATATAAGAGCGTTTAGATTACTATTTTAATTATCTAAACACTCTTATATTAGTTTATAGAAGGAGTACTAATTAGGTACATATACCATTCCGGATTCCCTAAGGCTACTAACTACGTACCGGCACAGTTTAAACTAATCCAAACTAGTTCCCTATCAAAGACGTGTGCCTATCGATCTTTTTCTCCGCATATAAGTCGGCTACGCCAAACTCATCCAAACCCCCATCGAAAACCGCAAGTACAAGGAGATGGACGATGCCGAGAGCCAGACACACCCCATGGAGATCCGGAGACCAATGCCGCCAGAAGCTACCCGTGTTGGCTCATCGTGGTGATGGGGGTGCTCGCCGGTGCCTTCATCACCTTATGCTTTTTCATGCCCTACCTTAGGATCCACGCCCGTTACACCGTGGCGGCAGATTCTGTCTCCAGCACCGACCCCAACACAGGCCTCTCGTTCAACCTCACCCTCGGCGTCGCCTCCCAAAGTTACTGGTCAGACGCGTGCATTAAGCCCGGCACACACATGGAGGTGACCTACCGTGGCGTCCAGATCACGGCCAGCGCGCTCGAAAAACGGTTCATCTGTGTTAGGCCATGGAGGAAGAAGGAGGAGAAGGTCCTCGCAATGGCCACCGCGGTTCCTGGAGGGAACGTGTTGGATAGTCTTGCGGCGGAGATGAAAAGAGGCGTGGCGGTGTTCGACGTCAGATTGCACCTACCAGCAGGGTCGTATGACATGATGCCTGCGTGGGTGTCAGGCTGCAAGGGTATGCGGATTGGTCAGGGCGCTGTGGCGTGTGAATTCCTCATCTAATAGTTGTCTGCTTAGCTAGAATAATATTAGTTGATACAAGATTTGTTTTTACCCATATACTTCATTTTTTAGGGGAACTGTATACATAATCTGAGTAGTATATATTGATGATCAAGTTATCAACTCATCCATGAATGCGTTGCTAGAAAAGTGTAAACCTCTTTGCTTTGTTTTTGGAACTATCCGTTGCATGTCGTACATCTTTCGATCGTGGTTTTTAGAGTTTCTAAATCCTGTTTGTTTCCTTGTTTTTTCTTTGCATGTAAAAACTTGTATTACTCGACCGATATCAAGATTACAATCAACTCTGCTAAGATCAAGCGCTCCTGGTGGACCAGATCCCAACCACACTACAATTCTCTTTTCGGTTCTAGCAAAGTTTGCCAAATAATCTGCTACAACATTTTGGCTACGATTAATACAAGTAATACAATCCCTCAAAAAGATACAAGTAATACAAGTTTTACGGTTCTAGCAAAGTTTGGCCCAATTCTGAGGCAGAGCAATCCACTTACAAGCATTCTCATCCTTCTTCAAAGTTTTTAGAGTTTCAATAGAAGTCAACACAGCAGGCCCGTTTCCTTTGATCGGATCGAAGATAAAATCCAATTTAATGTTCATCATAAAATTTAAGTAGCTTGACAGGAAACTTTTAGAAACTTCAAGGGGCGGGACTGGATTGAAGTGGACTGCTTCATTCCTAACATGCCAACAACACCGTAGTGTAAACAGTGGCATGCAACGTACATTTACAGACAAAGGTTGCAACGCATGCAGCAGCCATTCTGGACCATTGCGTCGACCCATTTGGCTGGACAGCTGAGGTTGCTGCGAGCCCACCCGAGTTCGAGTCCCGGCTCGGACGTTGCGATGCTCGCGAAGTTTTTCCTATAAAAAATGCCAACGAGGGTTAGCCCTTGGGTTGGTCTCATTTTTTTAAATAGTACTCATACAGCTCCACAAATTAACTGAATTTTGGCATCTACGCAACGCATGGAAGGTGTGCTCCGGCTCTCTCTGGCAGATCGGACACAGATCTGATTCCTCCAAACATCTCTTCTTCTTATTAGGCCATGTTGGGAGTGAGTTAGTGGCCACACACTATGCCAAAAATTTAACAGTCGGAAGTACATTTGTTTTCCATATAAAATCCCAACACCTCCTTGTACCATCAGGAGAAGAACTTGATGCTGATTCAGACGACCTAACAGACTATCAAAAGCAAACTTATAGGCCGATCATACCGAGAAAGATCCTAGACGCCCTGGACCCCAAGCAATAGTATCATCCAGCTGCCTTGGTGAAGCCCGAACTTTCAATGTCTCCAGCAGATTTACCTTCCAAGAACCATTAGGATCGAGCAAGTCAGAAACAAAACGGAAACTGCACACGCCTTGCGGAGATATAGGTTTATATGAATGCGGCCTTGGTATCCAGCTGTCACGCCATACTCGAATGCTCCTGCCATTGCCAACTCTCCATATCAACCCCTTCTTCAACAGTTCTAGACCATAGCTAATAGCCTGGCAAGATGAAGGGTTACCCAAGAAAAAATGTGTCCTCAAGTTTCGTGTTTGGATAGTTCCTAGCTTTCGAAATCTGAGCACATAAACTGTCAGGCTTGTCTAGCTAATAAAGCTTGGTTGAACAAAC
>NC_057809.1:616696061-616698931 GCF_018294505.1 Triticum aestivum
GGAAATCTTGGTTTGTTCTCTCGATCATGGTTAGCTAACAATTATCGCAATTCTATTATTTGTCAACCGATATTTTCATTGGTTAACTAAATAGAAAAATATATCAAATCATGAATATTGAAACAAATGCTAGCAACAAAGACCCACTATACTTACCATGCTCACTGGAACAAGGGATGAACTGGAAAAGAAATTACATATACAGCAATGTTCAAACACTAGAAGACCTAAAATCCAACTAATAAAAAGACCTAAAATCATTTTAACTGGACACGGCTGATCTGGCGTGAGGGGAACAACAACTCGAGCATTGTATTCCAACCAACTGAATTTAGTCCAAGCATAAATACCACGCGGTGGACCTAGTTCGGAGATCGTCGGCACTGGATCCAGCACGCCTATACCCCCACACGATGACGACCATCTCATCGCCGTAATTGCCACCGGCGAACAAGCTTACAATCACTTGGGATAAATTCAAATACTTTTAAATATTATTCATATTTTTTAAACCCTAACTCCAATTTTGTCATGTAATTAATTAGAAAAATGTGTAGAATATGAATATGTTGTTGTTTCACATATTGATAATTTTTTAAATGTTGTCATCTTGAAATAAAGGACGTGGACTTATTGGGGTCTTGATTCATGGTTACTGTGTTAGGGGCATGTGGTATTTTTCTCTGTCGTTGCAATCGCATAGTCTCTTTTACTAGTAAATTCTACTTCATCCGTTCATAAATGTAAGTTCTTGTAGAAATTTCACAAATTACATACGAATGTATATAGACATATTTTAAAGTATAGATTCATCCATTTTGATCATATGTTAGTCCATAATGAAATATCTAAAAAAAGAAACGGAGGGAGTATATCTCTTCGAATGTTGGCTGTGGGTCGTCTTTATTTGTCCGAACGCACCGACCATACAACCAAAGTTTGTGCCACGCACGAGCAGGTCGGTAGTCTAGCTATAGTACACGTACTCTGTCATTGGACTCTGGTGGCAGCCAGCTAATTTCCCTTCGGAGACCTGCGTACGTGTACATATACAATTCCGGAGTCACGATGGATACAAGCTAGCGATACAATTTAAACTATCCAAACTAATTTCCTATGGAGACGTGCCTATCGATCCTTTTCTCTCCATATATATAAGTAGAAACCTCTTCTTCGGCTACGCCAAACTCAAAGTGGTGCTATTACGCGCGCGCACGTTAGAACGATCGATTTCCGACAGCATGTTAGAAACTCAAGTTTCCTTGTAAAGAAATCAGGGTGAGGCTAATTAATCAGCCATAGCGGGCCCCCCACCGGTTGAAATCACGGGGCAGAGTTTTATATATAGAAGGAGACACTAGACCCCACCATTAAAGTCATGGGGCAGAGTTTTATGGATGGTCTGGACATGTGGGTGGGTCCTGCGGCCTTTCCGACAGTGTCGTACACGCGATGCCCACGTCGAGCGTTGCAACGCGCGGCCGCATATGAGTCTTTTCGCTCAAAGTGATCCAAAAACCCCCCAACGAAAATAAGCAGATGGACGACGTCGAGAGCCAGGCATCCCATTTTTTTTAAAAAAAGGAGGAATCACCCCCGGCCTCTGCATCTGGGTGACGCATGCTGCCATATTATTTATTATTCACAAAGACCTTACAAGGTAATACAACAGTAAGCCCGAGGCCACCATCTAAACGACACCTGTCGCTACTCCTATCCCCTTGATAAAGGTGTGCCGAATGTCCGGGCCAAATACCAAACAGACATCGCACGAAAGCCTAACATCTAACGCCGGATGCCCCATCCAAGCCACATAGGCGGGACTGGGTAACAATCCGGTCCGGCGCACTCTCAGTGAGTACCACATGCACACGCTGCAAAGGGCCGTCACCTCCATCTTCCCTCGATCCATCCTCAAAGCATGTACTGACGCATCGACCTTGTCAGGCCACTCTGCCATCGACGCCACCACGACGCCAGACAACGTCGACCTCCTGCGCGTGTCCCTTGCCACACATCTGACGCCAAGCCTCCACTGCTCCATGCCGCCGAGAACCGCCGCCATGAATATGTAGAAAGAAACACCGCTCCACCGCAGATGCTATCCGCTGGTCCCTCGAGCCCGAGTGCATCTCCAAGAATGCCGCCCCCAAGGGAGTAACGACACATGAAGGTCGCCGTCATCCGATCAACTGATCTAGGGTTTCCCCCGGAGGTATTGGGTGGGGTTGGGAACTTCACCTCGATGATGCCTTCATGAAGGAAACGATGATAAGAGCATCGTCATCACCGGCTCCGGCCAATGACCGAAGACCAAGTTTTCACCTGGATCCGTTCCAAGAAATCCACCCGACAACCTGTGCACTGTCTCGACCGCCTTCAAAGCCCTAGATCTAGCCGCCTAGACCCGGCGACCAACCACAACAATAGTGCCACCGTAGGAGCCCTGGCGCACCAGCCACTGCCTGAATGCGCCACCACTGGAGCCTGGGAGGAGGGCTCCCACCCCACCTCACCAAACCGCGAGAGCCGCCGGTATGCATCCCGCACACTCATCACCTTCTCTGATCTGAGCCGATGCAGATCCGCCTTGGATATGGACTGCACCACGCCATGCCGCCGCGGGAAGCCTGAGCTTCACCAGCCGCCACCTTCCAGGGCCGCCCCTCCGGGATCCAGCCGCCGCCGACAGGACGCGCCGCCCACATGCAGCAGGTCGGAGGAGCCCCCGATCCAGATCTGGACCGAGAAGCTCACCACGGCCGCGCCGCGCCGGCACGCCCCGCCTGGCCGCGGATCTGCAGCCACCCGCGCCTCCACGCCATAGAGCCGCCATCCGGCCGCCTCGGACGCATCCGCGCCGCGCCGCC
>NC_057809.1:616699437-616728670 GCF_018294505.1 Triticum aestivum
CGCCCCATGGAGACCGGGAGATCAAGGCCGCCAGACACTGCCCGTTTTGGCTCATCATGGTGGTCGGGCTGGTCGTCGTCGGCACCGTGATGGCTTTAGGCGGTTTCCTCCAATACGGGTACTATGGTATCAATGCCCGTTACACCGTCGCGGTAGATTCTGTCTCCGGCACCGACCCCAAGACAGGCCTCTCGTTCAACCTCATCCTCGGCATCGCCTCCCAGAGTTACGGGTCAGAGGCGTGCATTAACTCCGGCGCATACATGGAGGTGACCTACCGGGGCGCCCACCTCGCCGCCAGCGCGCCCGAAACACGGCCGCTCTGCGCTAAGCCACGGAAGGCGGTGGAGCAGCATGTCCTCGCAATGGCCACCACGGTTCCCATAGGGAACGTGTTGGACGGTCTTGTGGCCGACATGAAGAGAGCGGTTGCAGTGTTCGATGTCACATTGCAGTACCAGTCAGATCTTATGGCGAGCCTTGCTCCGGTGCACCCTCCTAACTCAATTTTCTAGGGGTATTCTTGACCCTCGCCATCTATTTTTTTCTCCAGCCCGCCACTGCCCATATCCAAGCCCCGTATAACCCGTATGACCCATACGTATGTATACAGTGACATCCCGAAAAAAAAGGATGAAACGACCCCACGACCAGGTAGGACCCGCCGACGGCCGATCCATCAATCACGCAGCTCCATCATTCACGCAGCTCCTCCATCATTCTGGTGAGGTTCTTTAGGAATATCGGCGGCAGCGATCTTATCGCCGGCAATCTCGTCTGAGAGCGCGCGCGGCACCGTCGTCAACCTCAGCGCTCGCAAGTACCGCATCTTGTTTCCTCACGTTTGTCTCGCTTGTGGCAGCATCAAACGAACTGCCGCTGTTTTCGTCGTAGTGGTTAACCTAGCGGGGCGGGTAACCTAGCTTTCTGGCGGTCCAGACCATCGCAGATCTTGTTCTGGTAGTGCTACTCGTCGTGATATACACAGTGATCACGCGGGCTAAAGTGGGTTTCTTCTTTCTAGAGTTAACCTAGCATCGGTTGCCGTCAGTTGTGTGCACGACGGATCCGTTATTTGATGTGGCGGCTTAACTATGTATCCGGCGATCCAAAGTAATCACGACTGGTGCCGTGGGCTAGGAATCCGGCGGCGCATGTTATCACGGGTAGCGCAGCTTCTCGCGATCCAAAGTGATCACGTACTGGATTCGTGGGACGTACCTTAACGCCGCTCGGTGTGGAGAGGGGGAGGATCCATGGCTGATCAGAGGTCGTTGGCGTCGGTTGTGTGCATGATCTGAACGTCCTCAGTTGGGGCGCTCTCCGGTTGGGGTAGTTTATTTAACATCCGTGATCGTGCGCTAGGTGTTGTATATGTCAGCATTGATAATGTTTGCACATGCGATGATACATATTAATTGTTGTAGGAAATAGCGGACGATGAGTTAACTGATATGATGTATGACATGGAGTTTGGAGAAGTGATGAAAGACTGGATAGAAGATTGATCAGATGATGAAAATTCAGATCGTGGAGATAGGTCAGAGAATGGGAACGTATTGGAAGATCTTAATGTGAGTCGCATTATCATGTTGTAATTTTTTGGTGGCATCCGACAATATTATATTTTGAAAATTTATAGATGGATGAACATGATGATGGTCAGGAAAACAATGAGCATGATGATGGTGAGGAAAACAACTCGGAGATCTCGAATGAGGATTACATTAGTTAGGTATGGAAGTGGAATTTTTTGTTGGCATTCATGCAAGTTGAATAAATCCTGGAATATTATATTATAAGTACTTATGTATTTGTATTATATTTTTCAGCTCATTTCCGAATGTCATAATGCGTACGACTATTACGGTGAATCCGACGCGGAGACAAGCCTTGATGTCGAATCATTAGCTGCACCTGATTCTGGGGAGTCGCAATCGTCGGTCATCATGAGTGTGGTATGTATGTAATGAATGTTGTATGGAAGTAATGTTATACCATAGAAAACTGTTTTCATGGCTATGTTATGATTGTGTAGGTGACAGAAGTTGAGGGGAAAAAGAATGTCCAAGATACTGCTAGTGCAGATGATAAGAGGGATATGTTCATGCAGATAATACAAAAGACTTTTACATCTCATGAGGCTGCGTATGATTTCTACAACAGCTATGCTAGAGAAAATGATTTCAGCATTAGAAAGAATAGGGTCAGGTATACCAAAACCGAGTCACATCATATGCGTTATAGGCGGTTTGTTTGTTCCAGACAAGGAAAACGTGATAGCAGGTTGCTAACCGAGGAAGGACACAGCCGTAGGCTCAGACCCGAGACACGCTGCCACTGCGAAGCGCACCTGACCGTGAAGTTTGACCAAAAGCGTGGGGTTTGGTATGTTGATAGTTTTGAGGACAAGCATAGCCATATCTTGGCAGGACCGGACGAGGTACCTTTTCTTTGGTCCCACAGAAAAATCAAAGAGTACCAGAGAGCTGAGATATTGTCCATGGGAGCTGCAGGGATTAGAATTCACGACATGGTGGATTTGTTCATCAGCAAACATGTATGGTATGGCGGTGTTGGCTTTACCAGGCGTGAAATATACAACTTTTGTGCCAGGGAGAAGAGGAAGCTGCTTTCAAAAGGTGATGTTGCCACAGTCATAGGCATCATGGCCAGTAGGAAACAGAGGGATCCTAGCTTCTATTTCGAGTACAAGCTAGACAAGAAAGGACATATGAATAGGATGTTCTGGTGTGACTCCCAGTCTCGTCATGACTATGAGGACTTCGGCGACGTGCTTATATTTGACAGCACGTACAAGATGAACCGGTATGGTATGCCATTCATACCCTTTGTTGGTCTTAACCATCACCGGAAGACCACTGTTTTTGCTTGTGCCATAGTTTCGGACGAGACCGAAGAGACATATGCGTGGCTACTGGAGACTTTTTTGAGGTCCATGTGTCAAAAGATGCCGAAGAGTGTTATCACGGACGCCGACGCTGCGATGATCAAGGCAATTCGCCAAGTCTTGCCAGACGTGTGGCACCGTATATGTACGTGGCATATAGAAAAAAATGAAGATTCACCTCAGTCACAAGTCCTTGAAGGAGTTCCGAACTCTTCTGTACTACAGCACGTCCACGGCCACGTTTGAGGAGAGATGGCACGCGTTTTCCAAAAGATGGCAGTCAGAAAAAACAGTAACATGGTTGAGACGGATGTATAAGAAGAGGAGACTGTGGGCCGCGGCTTATCTGACAGAGGGTTTTTGGCTTGGCATGAAAAGCAACCAGAGGAGTGAAAGTCTAAACTCATGCCTTCACCTCCACCTAGACGGTGAAATAACCCTGGTGGATATGATTTTGCACTATGAAAACGCCGTTGTACGTATCAGTGAGAATGGGGCACGAGATGATTGCACGGCCTCACAGAGTGTACCGGTGGCAGTTACTAGCTCGAGGGAACTTGAGATAGCTGCTTCTCATGTCTTCACTCCAGCAAACTTCTATATGTTGCAAGCTGATCTTAGGAAAATTGGCGGCATGGAGATTGTAGAAATAAAGCTCGGAGACAGATCACAGCAGTACATCATGGCCTAGAAGAATAACCGGAAGAGTCATTTTTGGGTGGAGTACACTCCAGTAAATTCCGCAGAAACTATAAGGTGCAGCTGCAGAAGAATGATTTGAAAGGGTCTACCTTGCAAGCACATATTCCATGTACTGAAGTACTTGAATATATCTGAAATACCAAAGTGTTTAGTTCTTGTGTGGTTCACGAAAGACGCAAGGTTGGGACTGCCCGCGAGGCGCACAAGTGATCTGTGGGATTTGGATGGACTGGAGCAGCTGAAAGAATGAAATATAGCCAGGTCAGTGTGTTGGCTTCAGAAGCTATGCATGCAGCATGCAAACACCCAGCATTGTGGGATCAGTTACAGGAGAGTTTGAAGACCGTGATAGCTAAGGGCCATGAGTATGATTAGCTAAAGGAAAATTTGAGTAAGAAAACGGCTGATCTTAGTACTTGTGCAATTGAATATGTAGATGATGGTGAAGGCAACATAGTTGAAGTTCAAGATCCTATTAAAGTATCAACGAAAGGTGCAACTAAGGTAGATGAGAACCGCCCTATGTTGAAAAATGGTAGGCCACTTTCGTACGACGAGATCATAATCAGGTGCGGTGCATGCAAATTGCTAGGGCACACTAAACGCAACAAGAAATGCAAACTAAATAAGAAGTAAGTTTTTGTATGCATTGTAGGTTATAATTGTTTTTAATTTGTCATTCATTAACTTATCCTGTTATCGTGTGCAGAAGCGTGGTGGGCGAAGAAGAGTAGAACAGTTGCTAGAGTTATGTTAGGATGAATTTAATCATGCAAAATGGATAGCATTTTAGCCATTGTAATGATGTCATCTTTTGTGTTGTCCACTCAAATTATATTATATTAGAAAACTAGGCGATACCCGACATGTTGTTGCGGGAATGTTTTGCAATATATTCATAGAGAAATGGTTACGTGTAACATGTATATGTTGTTGCGGGAATCTTTTGTTTGCATGTTGTAGTGGACCTTTCTCCATACATGTTGAATGACGAGGTGGCAAACTTGCATGTTAAGAGAAATAGGTTAGTGGTGGCTAGTTGTTTAGATATAGAAGATGTAATTATGTGTGGTAATAATTAATTTTTTTCACTCCTTTGGTTCAGCACCATTTAGATATGGAAGATACCAGCTCACGTTGGTCTATAGTATAGACTTCGTACCAAAAACCCACCATTTTCACCTCATAAAGAAAAGAAAACCCACCATTTTAGGGCTTGTAGTCTAACTCGGGCCGCTTGTCGCGATGACGTGGAGGGGGGGTGACGGATGCCGTTAGACGGCGCGACCCACGGCCGCTCCCGTTGCCAAGCCCATTTAACAATTTTTATTTTGATTACAGCTCGTTTAAATGGGCCACGCTGGCCACCTGGTCGGGGAAGTTCTTCCCTCGCGATCTCCCCGCGCGTTCTATCTATCCACTGCGACCGCCGCCGCCGCCGCCACCGATCCACGTCTTGCCGCCGGTCAGGTTACGCCATGGTTTCGTGGAGCGACGAGTCGAGCTCTTCTTCGGATGGCGAATCCGTGACTAGCCTGCAGGTACGCTCCTACTATATAATCTCCAGATAGTGCTAGGCTTAGGGTTAGGGTTCTTCATTTCCGGTATTTAACGCAGGGCGTTGATTTGTGCATTATCTCTGTTGTTTCGTTTAGCTTCCTACGACTATCCCGTGCTATGAATGGAGTGGCATTGCTCACGATCTGCCTTCTCGTTGTCTGCATCAAGAACCTTGCGTCAGGCTAGTTGCTTTTGATTCCTTAGACACTGGCAGACGTTTTCTTGCCTGTGGTCAGAAGGTATGTTGTTCCGTACTGTAAATATATGTTTACATTACCTCGTGCTCGACTTACTTCGCGGTAATCCATTTATCTGCCAAAAATTGCATACAATTTCAATTAATTTGTGCATTTACAAATTCCGTATTTATGTTGTCTTTTTCATGGTCTAATATTTGTTTTAGCATATAATAGCATATACTTGTAGTTAATTGGGGCCTAATAGCATATACTTGTATTTATGTTTTGTATATCATTGCATGCTACATTTTGTGTTTATATGATTGAGACCATATTTTTAGTGCATTGCATGTAATTGTGTTGCATTTGTGCATATATGATTGAGACCATATTTTTTCATACTGTAGGAAGAAGTGAAATGTAACTATGTGGAATGGGTAGACCCGGAGTGGTCAGTGGCTACGAAGTTCTGCCTGAGAGAACTGTGGAGCATGTATGACGAGAAGTTGAGACAGAATATTAAGAATGCTGAAGACAAATGCATGTTAATTGGAGAAAAGAGGAGGACGGAGGAAGAGCTGAGATTTTTCAAAATGTACTTTGCTAAACTGGTGACCGATAAGGAGGATGCTCTCACGCAGTTGGGCAATGCAAGATTGTCACTTAGCGATCTCAAAGAGGAGCTGGAGAAGAATAAGATGGCAGACCATGGTTGTGCCAATCTACATCAGGTCCTGAGGGTAAAGGCTGAGAAAGACCGGGACCGGGTGGTGCTAGAGAGAGACCAAGTGATGAGAGAGAGGGACCAGCTGAAGCAAGAGAAGAAAAAACTGGAGTATATTATTGCAGATTTTCTCAAACAGAAAGATGGGTACGTTGATAAGATCAAGAAGCTGAAGGAGATTTGTGATGAATTTTAAGTATGTTTTGTGGTTTATTGTTGAACTGAATGATCATGTCCTATCTGCATTGTGGCCAGTTCATTTGTGTAAGGTCTAAGTATATTATATTAACCAATAAATTATATCACTTTCGAAATAGTTTTCTCTTGTTTGACCTGCATCCTAATGCGGGTTCTCGGCTAAGCACTGAAATTCTTTTGCCCCCACCGGAGCTCTAAATCGTACTGATCAAGGGGGCGAAAGAGTAGTTGATCATGTGATTGATGGTGCTACTGATACTGATCTTCATGATGTAGAAAAGGAAAAAGGCTAACAAAAATGTAGCAAAAAAGAACTGTGCTACGTGATTTGAAGCAACAGATAACGCCAAGGGAGTCTGGCGCAAGACACGAGGAAGATCCACCTGTGGACTCCGATCCCGAGAGATCCAGCGGCAATCATGCGCACGGGATCCCAGGCGGATCTGCCTACTCCACCAACCGCAGGATCCACAGGTGGCCCGTCTGCGTCCGACACGCGGGCTGTCTCCACCGAGCTGTCGGGCGGGTCCGCACCTGGCGCGTCGCCCCGCGCCAACTGTTGCTCGTCGACTGGGTCGCCCGCACGGGGACCAGATCTGTCATTGTCTCGGGCGCGGGATCCCACACCGGATGGCACGATAGCCGAGGTTGATTCTCAGGCAAACAAAAAGGAATTTATCATTTTTTTCTTATTGTTGAATAATGCCAAATCAAATCAAAAAAATATGGAAAAGTAAAAAGGAAATGAATTACTCTTCCATGGAAGAAAAGAATGAACACAGCAGCAAAAAACATTAAGGTAGAACAAATGAAGGGAAGCAAAAATTTATTGGTACGAAACGTATAGTCTGACTATATTACACATACACAAGTATGTGTGAGCGACCAAAAATCCACACAAAATCCATGGTATCGTGCTTATTACATGAATGATTGAAAATCAAAGTTGTCCATGCCGGGAAACGTGCTTCCGGACTTAAAACAAACGACTAAAACTAGAATCTTGAATCATGATGTCTTCACGCCTTGCTTTTCTTTGCGATGTCGCGGATTTTGTTCTTCACACATTCGAGCGTGTTGGTAGGTGAGAGAACCAACTCGGCGACGAGACGCCTTCTCCTTGCATTAACCGTGGCCTGCAATTTTTAGAACAATGTTTAATGAATAGAAGTTGGTATTATACAACAATTGTACAAGTGTACGAAAAGAGAGGATAAATTACCTAGGTAAAATCGGTGGTCCATCGATCCCCGTCCCAATGATCCATAACTTGAATCACAAAAAGGCCACAAGAGTTCCTAATATATATGCAAACATTACTCATCGTGCACACGAACATGTATTTCGTAAGTAGAAAATGATGAACCGTAACTCACCCGTCCTCTTGTAGTGGCATGTCGATCTGAGGTAAGATAGGCCACTTAGTGACGTCTGGATATTTGCCAGGTGTAATACGGTTTGCCTCTTCCATATCAATTGTTAGTGCTAGTCGCTATTTGAAAGAAAGTAGTAGTGAGAAACCATATGACATTTCATATGAAGAATGCTCAATGTTGGCGAGAGTACCAGTGCTTTCACAGTGTCGAGAGAGAACTCGAGAGGATAGAGCAAATCAAAAACTCGGAATTCTTTCTTGCGGTTGTGCATCACCATGGTGATCTAGTGTGTATTGCCGACGTTCAACGGGAGAAACGACTAAAATGTGGAACACATTTGTAATCAGATGCAATTATGCTTGTTGAAATGAGTGTTAATGAACTAGTAAGTGAAGGAAATATGCCCTAGAGGCAATAATAAAGTTATTATTTATTTCCTTATATCATGATAAATGTTTATTATTCATGCTAGAATTGTATTAACCGGAAACATAATACATGTGTGATTACATAGACAAACTTAGTGTCACTAGTATGCCTCTACTTGACTAGTTCGTTAATCAAAGATTGTTATGTTTCCTAACCATGAACAAGGTGTTGTTATTTGATTAACAAGGTCACATCATTAGTGGAATGATCTGATTGACATGACCCATTTCATTAGCTTAGCACCCGATCGTTTAGTATGTTGCTATTGCTTTCTTCATGACTTATACATGTTCCTATGACTATGAGATTATGCAACTCCCGTTTACCGGAGGAACACTTTGTGTGCTACCAAACATCACAACGCAACTGGGTGATTATAAAGGAGCTCTACAGGTGTCTCCAAAGGTAGATGTTGGGTTGGCGTATTTCGAGATTAGGATTTGTCACTCCGATTGTCGGAGAGGTATCTCTGGGCCCTCTCGGTAATGCACATCACATAAGCCTTGCAAGCATTGTGACTAATGAGTTAGTTGCGAGATTATGTATTACGGAATGAGTAAAGAGACTTGCCGGTAACGATATTGAACTAGGTATTGGATAACGACGATCGAATCTCGGGCAAGTAACATACCGATGACAAAGGGAACAACGTATGTTGTTATGCGGTCTGCCGATAAAGATCTTCGTAGAATATGTAGGAGCCAATATGGGCATCCAGGTCCCACTATTGGTTATCGACCGGAGATATGTCTTAGTCATGTCTACATTGTTCTCGAACCGTAGGGTCCGCACGCTTAACGTTACGATGACAGTTATTATGAGTTTATGCATTTTGATGTACCGAAGTTCGTTCGGAGTCCCGGATGTGATCACGGACATGACGAGGAGTCTCGAAATGGTCGAGACATAAAGATTGATATATTGTATGACTATATTCGGACACCGGAAGTGTTCTGGGTGATTTCGGAGAAAACCGGAGAGCCGGAGGGTTACCGGAACCCTACCGGGAGAAGTAATGGGCCATATGGGCTTTAGTGGAGAGAGAGAAGGGCTGCCAGAGGTGGGCCGTGCGCCACCTCCTCCTTGGTCCGAATTGGACTAGGAGAGGGGGGCAGCGCCCCCCCTTTTCCTTCTCCCACTCCACCTCTTTCCCCCTCCTAGTAGGAGTCCTACTCCTACTAGGAGGAGGACTCCTCCTTGGTGCGCCACACCTGGACGGCCGGCCTCCTCCCCTTGCTCCTTTATATACGGGGGCAGGGGGCACCCCAAGACACACAAGTTGATCCACGTGATCGTTCCTTAGCCGTGTGCGGTGCCCCCTGCCACCATATTCCACCTCGATCATATCGTTGTAGTGCTTAGGCGAAGCCCTGCGTCAGTAGAACATCAAGATCGTCATCACGCCGTCGTGCTGACGGAACTCCTCCCCGAAGCTTTGCTGGATCGGAGCCCGGGGATCGTCATCGAGCTGTACGTGTGCTAAGAACTCGGAGGTGCCGGAGTAACGGTGCTTGGATTGGTCGGATCGGAAAGAAGACGTACGACTACTTCCTCTACGTTGTGTCAACGCTTCCGTTGCGATCTACAAGGGTACGTAGATCAGACTCTCCCCCTCATTGCTATGCATCACCATGATCTTGCGTGTGCGTAGGAAATTTTTTGAAATTACTACGTTCCCCAACAGTGGCATCCGAGCCTAGGTTTTATGGTTTGATGTTATGTGCACGAGTAGAACACAAGTGAGTTGTGGACGATATAAGTCATACTGCCTACCAGCATGTCATACTTTGGTTCGGCGGTATTGTTGGACGAGACGACCCGGACCAACCTTACGCGTACGCTTACGCGAGACCGGTTCCCCCGACGTGCTTTGCACACAGGTGGCTTGCGGGCGACTGTCTCTCCAACTTTAGTTGAACCGAGTGTGGCTACGCCCGGTCCTTGCGAAGGTTAAAACGGAGTCTATTTGACAAACTATCGTTGTGGTTTTGATGCGTAGGTGAGATTGGTTCTTGCTTAAGCCCGTAGCAGCCACGTAAAACTTGCAACAACAAAGTAGAGGACGTCTAACTTGTTTTTGCAGGGCATGTTGTGATGTGATATGGTCAAGACATGATGCTAAATTTTATTGTATGAGATGATCATGTTTTGTAACCGAGTTATCGGCAACTGGCAGGAGCCATATGGTTGTCGCTTTATTGTATGCAATGCAATCGCGATGTAATGCTTTACTTTATCACTAAGCGGTAGCGATAGTCGTGGAAGCATAAGATTGGCGAGACGACAACGATGCTACGATGGAGATCAAGGTGTCGTGCCGGTGACGATGGTGATCATGACGGTGCTTCGGAGATGGATATCACAAGCACAAGATGATGATGGCCATATCATATCACTTATATTGATTGCATGTGATGTTTATCTTTTATGCATCTTATCTTGCTTTGATTGACGGTAGCATTATAAGATGATCTCTCACTAAATTATCAAGAAGTGTTCTCCCTGAGTATGCACCGTTGCGAAAGTTCTTCGTGCTGAGACACCACCTGATGATCGGGTGTGATAGGCTCTACGTTCAAATACAACGGGTGCAAAACAGTTGCACACGCGGAATACTAAGGTTATACTTGACGAGCCAAGCATATACAGATATGGCCTCGGAACATGGAGACCGAAAGGTCGAGCGTGAATCATATAGTAGATATGATCAACATAATGATGTTCACCGATGAAACTACTCCATCTCACGTGATGATCGGACATGGTTTAGTTGATTTGGATCACGTGATCACTTAGAGGATTAGAGGGATGTCTATCTAAGTGGGAGTTCTTAAGTAATATGATTAATTGAACTTAAATTTATCATGAACTTAGTACCTGATAGTATCTTGCTTGTTTATGTTGATTGTAGATAGATGGCTCGTGCTGTTGTTCCGTTGAATTTTAATGCGTTCCTTGAGAAAGCAAAGTTGAAAGATGATGGTAGCAATTACACGGACTGGGTCCGTAACTTGAGGATTATCCTCATTGCTGCACAGAAGAATTACGTCCTGGAAGCACCGCTGGGTGCCAGGCCTGCTGCTGGAGCAACACCAGATGTTATGAACGTCTGGTAGAGCAAAGCTGATGACTACTCGATAGTTCAGTGTGCCATGCTTTACGGCTTAGAATCGGGACTTCAACGACGTTTTGAACGTCATGGAGCATATGAGATGTTTCAGGAGTTGAAGTTAATATTTCAAGCAAATGCCCGGATTGAGAGATATGAAGTCTCCAATAAGTTCTATAGCTGCAAGATGGAAGAGAACAGTTCTGTCAGTGAGCATATACTCAAAATGTCTGGGTATAATAATCACTTGATTCAATCGGGAGTTAATCTTCCAGATGATTGCGTCATTGACAGAATTCTCCAATCACTGCCACCAATCTACAAGAGCTTCGTGATGAACTATAATATGCAAGGGATGAACAAGACTATTCCCGAGCTCTTCGCAATGCTGAAAGCTGCGGAGGTAGAAATCAAAAAGGAGCATCAAGTGTTGATGGTTAACAAAACCACTAGTTTCAAGAAAAAGGGCAAAGGGAAGAAGAAGGGGAACTTCAAAAAGAACGGCAAGCAAGTTGCTACTCAAGAGAAGAAACCCAAGTTTGGACCTAAGCCTGAAACTGAGTGCTTCTACTGCAAGCAAACTGGTCACTGGAAGCGGAACTGCCCAAAGTATTTGGCAGATAAGAAGGATGGCAAGGTGAACAAAGGTATATGTGATATACATGTTATTGATGTGTACCTTACTAATGCTCGCAGTAGCACTTGGGTATTTGATACAGGTTCTGTTGCTAATATTTGCAACTCGAAACATGGACTACGGATTAAGCAAAGATTGGCTAAGGACGAGGTGACGATGCGCGTGGGAAATGGTTCCAAAGTTGATGTGATCGCGGTCGGCACGCTACCTCTACATCTACCTTCGGGATTAATATTAGACCTAAATAATTATTATTTGGTGCCAGCGTTGAGCATGAACATTATATCTGGATCTTGTTTAATGCAAGACGGTTATTCATTTAAATCAGAGAATAATGGTTGTTCTATTTATATGAGTTATATCTTTTATGGTCATGCACCCTTGAAGAGTGGTCTATTCTTGTTGAATCTCGATAGTAGTGATACACATATTCATAATTTAGAAGCCAAAAGATGCAGAGTTGATAATGATAGTGCAACTTATTTGTGACACTGCCGTTTAGGTCATATCGGTGTAAAGCGCATGAAGAAACTCCATACTGATGGACTTTTGGAACCACTTGATTATGAATAACTTGGTACTTGCGAACCGTGCCTCATGGGCAAGATGAGTAAAATACCGTTCTCCGGTACTATGGAGAGAGCAACAGATTTGTTGGAAATCATACATACAGATGTATGCGGTCCGATGAATATTGAGGCTCGTGGCGGATATCGTTACTTTCTCTCCTTCACAGATGATTTAAGCAGATATGGGTATATCTACTTAATGAAACATAAGTCTGAAACATTTGAGAAGTTCAAAGAATTTCAGAGTGAAGTGGAAAATCATCGTAACAAGAAAATAAAGTTTCTACGATCTGATCGTGGAGGAGAATATTTGAGTTACGAGTTTGGTGTACATTTGAAAAATTGTGGAATAGTTTCGCAACTCACGCCACCCGGAACACCACAGCGTAATGGTGTGTCCGAACGTCGTAATCGTACTTTACTAGATATGGTGCGATCTATGATGTCTCTTACTGATTTACCGCTATCGTTTTGGGGATACGCTCTAGAGACGGCCGCATTCACGTTAAATAGGGCACAATCAAAATCCGTTGAGACGACGCCTTATGAACTATGGTTTGGCAAGAAACCAAAGTTGTCGTTTCTGAAAGTTTGGGGCTGCGATGCTTATGTGAAAAAGCTTCAACTTGATAAGCTCGAACCCAAATCGGAGAAATGTGTCTTCATAGGATATCCAAAGGAAACTATTGGATACACCTTCTATCACAGATCCGAAGGCAAGACTTTTGTTGCTAAATTCGGAAACTTTCTTGAGAAGGAGTTTCTCTCGAAAGAAGTGAGTGGGAGGAAAGTAGAACTTGACGAGGTAACTGTACCTGCTCCCTTATTGGAAAGTAGTACATCACAGAAAACTGTTTCTGCGACACCTACACCAATAAGTGAGGAAGTTAATGATAATGATCATGAAACTTCAGAACAAGATACTACTGAACCTCGTAGATCAACCAGAGCAAGATCCGCGCCAGAGTGGTACAGTAATCCAGTTCTGGAAGTCATGCTGCTAGATCATGATGAACCTACGAACTATGAAGAAGCGATGGTGAGCCCAGATTCCGCAAAGTGGCTTGAAGCCATGAAATCTGAGATGGGATCCATGTATGAGAACAAAGTATGGACTTTGGTTGACTTGCCCGATGATCGGCAAGCAATTGAGAATAAATGGATCTTCAAGAAAAAGACTGACGCTGAAGGTAATGTTACTGTCTATAAAGCTCGACTTGTCGCAAAAGGTTTTCGACAAGTTCAAGGGGTTGACTATGATGAGACCTTCTCACCCGTAGCGATGCTTAAGTCTGTCCGAATCATGTTAGCAATTGCCGCGTTTTATGATTATGAAATTTGGCAGATGGATGTCAAAACTGCATTCCTGAATGGATTTCTGGAAGAAGAGTTGTATATGATGCAACCGGAAGGTTTTGTCGATCCAAAGGGAGCTAACAAAGTGTGCAAGCTCTACCGATCCATTTATGGACTGGTGCAAGCCTCTCGGAGTTGGAATAAACGCATTGATAGTGTGATCAAAGCATTTGGTTTTATACAGACTTTCGGAGAAGCCTGTATTTACAAGAAAGTGAGTGGGAGCTCTGTAGCATTTCTGATATTATATGTGGATGACATATTGCTGATTGGAAATGATATAGAATTTCTGGATAGCATAAAGGGATACTTGAATAAGAGTTTTTCAATGAAAGACCTCGGTGAAGCTGCTTACATATTAGGCATAAAGATCGATAGAGATAGATCAAGACGCTTAATTGGACTTTCACAAAGCACATACCTTGACAAAATTTTGAAGAAGTTCAAAATGGATCAAGCAAAGAAAGGGTTCTTGCCTGTGTTACAAGGTGTGAAGTTGAGTCAGACTCAATGCCCGACCACTGCAGAAGATAGAGAGAAAATGAAAGATGTTCCCTATGCTTCAGCCATAGGCTCTATCATGTATGTAATGCTATGTACCAGACCTGATGTGTGCCTTGCTATAAGTTTAGCAGGGAGGTACCAAAGTAATCCAGAATGGATCACTGGACAGCGGTCAAGAACATCCTGAAATACCTGAAAAGGACTAAGGATATGTTTCTTGTATATGGAGGTGACAAAGAGCTCACCGTAAGATGTTACGTTGATGCAAGCTTTGACACTGATCCGGACGATTCTAAATCGCAAACCGGATACGTGTTTACATTAAACGGTGGAGCTGTCAGTTGGTGCAGTTCTAAACAAGGCGTCGTAGTGGGATCTACATGTGAAGCGGAGTACATAGCTGCTTCAGAAGCAGGGAATGAAGGAGTCTGGATGAAGGAGTTCATATCCGATCTAGGTGTCATACCTAGTGCATCGGGTCCAATGAAAATCTTTTGTGACAATACTGGTGCAATTGCCTTGGCAAAGGAATCCAGATTTCACAAGAGGACCAAGCACATCAAGAGACGCTTCAATTCCATCCGGGATCTAGTCCAGGTGGGAGACATAGAGATTTGCAAGATACATACGGATCTGAATGTTGCAGGCCCATTGACTAAGCCTCTTCCACAAGCAAAACATGATCAGCACCAAGGCTCCATGGGTGTTAGAATCATTACTGTGTAATCTAGATTATTGACTCTAGTGCAAGTGGGAGACTGAAGGAAATATGCCCTAGAGGCAATAATAAAGTTATTGTTTATTTCCTTATACCATGATAAATGTTTATTATTCATGCTAGAATTGTATTAACCGGAAACATAATACATGTGTGAATACATAGACAAACTTAGTGTCACTAGTATGCCTCTACTTGACTAGTTCGTTAATCAAAGATGGTTATGTTTCCTAACCATGAACAAGGTGTTGTTATTTGATTAACGAGGTCACATCATTAGTTGAATGATCTGATTGACATGACCCATTTCATTAGCTTAGCACCTGATCATTTAGTATGTTGCTATTGCTTTCTTCATGACTTATACATGTTCCTATGACTATGAGATTATGCAACTCCCGTTTACCAGAGGAACACTTTGTGTGCTACCAAACGTCACAACGTAACTGGGTGATTATAAAGGAGCTCTATAGGTGTCTCCAAAGGTAGATGTTGGGTTGGCGTATTTCGAGATTAGGATTTGTCACTCGATTGTCGGAGAGGTATCTCTGGGCCCTCTCGGTAATGCACATCACATAAGCCTTGCAAGCATTGTGACTAATGAGTTAGTTGCGAGATGATATATTACGGAACGAGTAAAGAGACTTGCCGGTAACGAGATTGAACTAGGTATTGGATACTGACAATCGAATCTCGGGCAAGTAACATACCGATGACAAAGGGAACAACGTATGTTGTTATGCGGTCTGACCGATAAAGATCTTCGTAGAATATGTAGGAGCCAATATGGGAATCCAGGTCCCACTATTGGTTATTGACCGGAGATATGTCTCAATCATGTCTACATTGTTCTCGAACCGTAGGGTCCGCACGCTTAACGTTACGATGACAGTTATTATGAGTTTATGCATTTTGATGTAACGAAGTTAGTTCGGAGTCCCGGATGTGATCACGGACATGATGAGGAGTCTCGAAATGGTCGAGACATAAAGATTGATATATTGGATGACTATATTCGGACACCGGAAGTGTTCCGGGTGATTTCGGAGAAAACCGGAGAGCCGGAGGGTTACCGGAACCCTACCGGGAGAAGTAATGGGCCATATGGGCTTTAGTGGAGAGAGAGAAGGGCTGCCAGAGGTGGGCCGCACGCCACCTCCTCCCTGGTCCGAATTGGACTAGGAGAGGGGGGCGGCGCCCCCCCTTTTCCTTCTCCCACTCCACCTCTTTCCCCCTCCTAGTAGGAGTCCTACTCCTACTAGGAGGAGGACTCCTCCTTGGCGTGCCACACCTGGCCGGCCGGCCTCCTCCCCTTGCTCCTTTATATACGGGGGCAGGGGGCACCCCAAGACACACAAGTTGATCCATGTGATCGTTCCTTAGCAGTGTGCGGTGCCCCCTGCCACCATATTCCACCTCGATCATATCGTTGTAGTGCTTAGGCGAAGCCCTGCGTCGGTAGAACATCAAGATCGTCATCACGCCGTCGTGCTAACGGAACTCCTCCCCGAAGCTTTGCTGGATCGGAGCCCGGGGATCATCATCGAGCTGTACGTGTGCTAAGAACTCGGAGGTGCCGGAGTAACGGTGCTTGGATCGGTCGGATCGCGAAGAAGACGTACGACTACTTCCTCTACGTTGTGTCAACGCTTCCGTTGCGATCTACAAGGGTACGTAGATCAGACTCTCCCCCTCGTTGCTATGCATCACCATGATCTTGCGTGTGCGTAGGAATTTTTTTGAAATTACTACGTTCCCCAACAGTAAGAACATATCGTACTGCTCCAGCTCTGCTCAATGCACTATCCATGTTGTATGTCGACGGTTTAGGGTTGTCTTGTGCCTTAGCACGATCAACAAGGTATTTGGACCTCCAGGCTGGACAGAGGTGCCGATCATGACCAACACGCAGAGCCAAATGTGTCTGATAAGCATCGATAATCTGCGTAAAATAATAGAACATTTTATTTTCATAGGTGACACCTAGATTATGCACTTAAATAGCAGGACATGGTAATAGATCTTACGTCATCCGCCAGCCATGTATGCTCAAGTACCGGTCGTATACTCTCCACAGTCACAGAGGTGCCACGTTCATTGTAGTAAACTCTTTTATTCATATTCTTCTCAGACCGAGCAGCTACCTCCACAAACGTAACAGCAGCATCAATGAGTTCCGGTGTGAGATCGTCCTTAGCAGAGCCTTCCACGTCATTGTTACTAAACAGAGCTGCATGATAAATTATGAACGTCACGAACGGTGAGTACATGAAATGGTAGTAAATTAAGCACTAAGATAGCTACTAACGGTACCTCTAGTTGTGGTAGTGTTGCCGGATGGCTTAGTACCATGAGCGCTTCGCTTGCTGGGCTTGTCAAGTTTAAAGGGGGATTCAAATTTCTTGGGAACAGTCCATCGGCGCTTCCCGGATATAACATCGTCTTCTTTTGTGGTTGCTGCAGACTTTTTCCCCTTGCTCTTACCCACCATCCTATCGATAGAACTTGCAGAAATGTCAATGTCGGACGATTCTGCTCGAGGAGAATTACCTACAATCCAAGGGTTCTCCGGTGTTGCGCCGCACTCCGTTGTCTTGACAACATTTAACTTGGCAGGTGTTTTCTGGTTAACAAAGAAATAATGTGATAGGTTCAGTTAACGAAAATGAAGATGCATAATTGAGATAAATGAAGACAAATAAATGAAAACATACTACCTCATCATTGTTGTTCTTGTTGACAACAGGCTCGTCAGGCTGTGTCAAATCAATCGTCAGCTCTAGACCGTCAGAGTCATCCTTGTACATGAATTCTTTTTTTTGTTGGACCATTCTCAAAGGAATCCACTTCTAGGTCTGCATCGTTGTTGCCGGAAACCGCAGCAGCCGCCGGCTTGTACATCACACCATTTTGGTTCAACTTCTCTAACAATCTCTGCATTACATAAAAAATATTAATTAATGTCGGCATGGTTTTGCAACTTCAAAAATGTTGTAAACATAGAATTAAGGGTGTGTCACCTCGGCTACTTGTTCCGGTATTTCCTTCATTTGGCTGTGTATGTAATCCATACACCCTTGATGATGAGTTTCATCATCTCGTCCGCGTTTGAGGCTAACTTGGACTTCTTTGCCGCACCAACGGCGGGCTTCATTTTTGGCTTTTCTGGTTCAGGTACTTTGCGCTCCTGCGCCCTATACTCCTTGGTTATGTTGTCTTCAATCTGCATGTGAAATACAAGTATATGTGATCAATAAAAATATTAATACAACTAATTATGTTATATAAAAGATTTAAGAAGTACCCAACGTAATGAATTACCTTGATGTTACCACGGGCACGTCCGTGGTCATAATCAAACTTGTCTCTCCTTGAGGCTACAGCTTCAGTCCAATTTCTCATTAGAGGTTCTATGGACAAGCTAGGATTGAATGTGCATTCACCTTCCAGAGGCTAAACCTTCTCCCAATACAGGTACTGCATGAATATGAAAAATTACAGTTAGTACTATACAGCAGGTAAATTAGCAATCATAATTTTTTTGCAATGGTACAAGTCTGAAAGATGTACCTGCAAGAGAGCTAAGTTCCCTCTCGGCCATTGGCGGAGGTGTTTGCCTTTCCTCACGTTGCGAAGGCAGTCCAGCAGAACCCATAGGGTGAATGCATTCCAATTAATCTTGGATATACGCTTCACATCCTCCACCAATGCGTAATATTGCTTTGGTACAGTCTTGCTCGACATGGGAGCAAGAACTGTTCCAAGCAACACGAGGACAACTCTCCGAAGGAAATCGTCGTCGGCAGATTTATTTTTTGTGATGTCCACAATCAGATCATCGATGACTATGCTACGTGTGGTCTTGCTCAGGAATTGAGGCGGCACTCGATCTTTAACATCCTCATCTTCCTCACCGAGAATACCTTCTGCCGACAGTCTATGGTTCTCCAAGGCCAAGATGCACTCAACATCCACGGGACCAAGAGACACTTCGCCAACCAAGTCTTGTACAATGAATCTGCCCTTGCTAGGATCAAAAATCTCAACCATGTACCGGATCAGCAGTGTACGCATCTTCAGCGAAGGTATCTGAAGCATGCTACGGAGTGGTGTTTCGGCAAGTGCGGCCTGTTGACCGGAAGATAGACCGGCAATAAGTTTGCACCATTTTTCAACGGCGCAAACAATTTCTCCGTTAGTTCATCCATCCTGTTAAAAAAACATACATGGTTACGGTACCATAGATTATGTAATCAACTTTTTTTCTAACATATTGTTGCATAAAACATAATAATGGCATACACTATCCCACATTATATAGAAAACTATAGAACATAATTTATTCATGCTGAAACATTCAGCAGAGACACGTGCAACACATAAAATGACAGTTTAACAAGTAATTATTTAACCAATTAGTTTCATAATCAAAAGTAACATTATTTATCTAATCATTTATTTTCGTATGGTACTGTACAAATAGATATAAGAATCGGTGACAATGCCTAATTAACAGTAAATCGAAAAGAAAAAACGAAATTATGTAATACTGGAACATGCATCAAACAAACATGCAACACATACAATATTAGTGGGTGTCTCATAGTTGCAACATGGATGTCTTAGGGCATTGCTATAACTTAAAGTGACTATGCTATAACTAACACTGATTTAAAACTATTGTTTATTCATCAATCCTGTTGGGGAACGTAGTAATTTCGAAAATTTTCCTACGCACACGCAAGATCATGGTGATGCATAGCAACGAGGGGGAGAGTGTTGTCTACGTACCAACGCAGACCGACTGCGGAAGCGATCACACAACGTAGAGGAAGTAGTCGTACGTCTTCTTTCCGATCCGACCGATCCAAGCACCGTTACTCCGGCACCTCCGAGTTCTTAGCACACGTTCAGCTCGATGACGATCCTCGGGCTCCGATCCAGCAAAGCGTTGAGGAAGAGTTCCGTCAGCACAACGGCGTGGTGACGATCTTGATGTACTACCGACGCAGGGCTTCGCCTAAGCTCTACAATGATATGACCGAGGTGGAATTTGGTGGCAGGGGGCACCGCACACGGCTAAGGAACGATCAACAATGATCAATTGTGTGTCTATGGGGTGCCCCCTGCCCCTGTATATAAAGGATGGAGGAGGAGGTGGCCGGCCAAGGCATAAGGTGCGGCCAGGATGGGAGTCCTACTAGGACTCCAAGTCCTAGTAGGAGTCCATCAAGAGGGGAGGAAGGGAGAAGGAATAGGAGGACTAGGAAAGGTGGCCGGCCCCCTTTTCCCTAGTCCAATTCGGACCAAAGGGGAGGGGGGCGCAGCAGCCTTTTCCTCTTCCCACTAAAGCCCATCAAGGCCCATTACTTCTCCCGTAACTATCCGGTACTCCGAAAAATACCCGAATCACTTGGAACCTTTCCGATGTCCGAATATAGTCGTCCAATATATCGATCTTTACGTCTCGACCATTTCGAGACTCCTCGTCATGTCCCCGATCTCATCCGGGACTCCGAACTCCTTCGGTACATCAAAACTCATAAACTCATAATACAACTGTCATCGAAACCTTAAGCGTGCGGACCCTACGGTTCGAGAACAATGTAGACATGACCGAGACACGTCTCCGGTCAATAACCAATAGCGGGACCTGGATGCCCATATTGGCTCCTACATATTCTACGAAGATCTTTATCGGTCAGACCGCATAACAACATACGTTGTTCCCTTTGTCATCGGTATGTTACTTGCCCGAGATTCGATCGTCGGTATCCAATACCTAGTTCAATCTCGTTACCGGCAAGTCTCTTTACTCGTTCCGTAATACATCATCTCACAACTAACATATTAGTTGCAGTGCTTGCAAGGCTTATGTGATGTGCATTGCCGAGAGGGCCCAGAGATACCTCTCCGACATTCGGAGTGACAAATCCTAATCTCGGAATACGCCAACCCAACATCTACCTTTGGAGACACCTGTAGTACTCCTTTATAATCACCCAGTTACG
Source organism: Triticum aestivum (assembly GCF_018294505.1). Lineage (NCBI taxonomy): Eukaryota > Viridiplantae > Streptophyta > Magnoliopsida > Poales > Poaceae > Triticum > Triticum aestivum. Next base: position 616,720,421 of record NC_057809.1, read on the forward strand.
TTGTGATGTTTGGTAGCACCCAAAGTGTTCCTCCGGTAAACGGGAGTTGCATAATCTCATAGTCATAGAAACATGTATAAGTCATGAAGAATAGCAACAGCAACATACTAAACGATCGTGTGCTAAGCTAATGGAATGGGTCATGTCAATCAGATCATTCAACTAATGATGTGACCTCGTTAATCAAATAACAACTCTTTTGTCCATGGTTAGGAAACATAACCATCTTTGATTAACGAGCTAGTCAAGTAGAGGCATACTAGTGACACTCTGTTTGTCTATGTATTCACACATGTATTATGTTTCCGGTTAATACAATTCTAGCATGAATAATAAACATTTATCATGATATAAGGAAATAAATAATAACTTTATTATTGCCTCTAGGGCATATTTCCTTCAGTCTCCCACTTGCACTAGAGTCAATAATCTAGTTCACATCGCCATGTGATTTAGCAGCAATAGTTCACATCACCATGTGATTAACACCCATAGTTCACATCGTCATGTGACCAACACTCAAAGGGTTTACTAGAGTCAGTAATCTAGTTCACATCTCTATGTGATTAACACCCAAAGAGTACTAAGGTGTGATCATGTTTTTGCTTGTGAGATAAGTTTAGTCAACGGGTCTGTCACATTCAGATCCGTAAGTATTTTGCAAAATTCTTTGTCTATAATGCTCTGCACGGTGCTACTCTAGCTAATTGCTCCCACTTTCAATATGTATCCAGATTGTGACTTTAGATTCATCTGGATCAGTGTCAAAAACTTGCATCGACGTAACCCTTTACGACGAACCTTTTTGTCACGTCCATAATCGAGAAACACATCCTTATTTCACTAAGGATAATTCTGACCGCTGTCCAGTGATCTACTCCTAGATCACTATTGTACTCCCTTGCCAAATCAGTGCAGGGTATACAATAGATCTGGTACACAGCATGGCATACTTTATAGAACCTATGAATGAGGCATAGGGAATGACTTTCATTCTCTTTCTATCTTCTGCCGTGGTCGGGCTTTGAGTCTTTACTCAACTTCACACCTTGTAACACAGGCAAGAAACTTTTTCTTTGACTGTTCCGTTTTGAACTACTTCAAAATCTTGTCAAGGTATGTACTTATTGAAAAACTTATCAAGCGTCTTGATCTATCTCTATAGATCTTGAAGCTCAATATGTAAGCAGCCTCACCGAAGTATTTCTTTGAAAAACTCCTTTCAAACACTCCTTTATGCTTTACAGAATAATTCTACATTATTTCTGATCAACAATATGTCATTCACATATACTTATCAGAAATGCTGTAGTGCTCCCACTCACTTTCTCGTAAATACAAGCTTCATCGCAAGTCTGTATAATACTATATGATTTTATCAACTTATCAAAGCGTATATTCCAACTCCGAGATGCTTGCACCAGTCCACAGATGGATCGCTGGAGCTTGCACGTTTTGTTAGCACCTTTCGGATTGACAAAACCTTCTGGTTGCATCATATACAACTCTTCTTTAATAAATCCATTAAGGAATGCAGTTTTGTTTATCCGTTTGCCAGATTTCATAAAATGCGGCAATTACTAACATGATTCGGACAGACTCAAGCATAGATACGAGTGAGAAGCTCTCATCGTAGTCAACACCTTGAACTTGTCGAAAACCTTTTGCGACAATTCTAGCTTTGTAGATAGTAACACTACTATCAGCGTCCGTCTTCCTCTTGAAGATCCATTTATTCTCAATTGCTTACCAATCATCGGGCAAGTCAACCAAAGTCCAAACTTTGTTCTCATACATGGATCATATCTCAGATTTCATGGCCTCAAACCATTTCGCGGAATCCGGGCTCATCATCGCTTCCTCATAGTTCGTAGGTTTGTCATGGTCAAGTAACATGACCTCCAGAACAGGATTACCGTACCACTCTGGTGCGGATCTCACTCTGGTTTACCTACGAGATTCGGTAGTAACTTGATCTGAAGTTACATGATCATCATGATTAGCTTCCTCACTAATTGGTGTAGTAGTCACAAGAACAGATTTTTGTGATGAACTACTTTCCAATAAGGTAGCAGGTACAGTTACCTCGTCAAGTTCTACTTTCCTCCCACTCACTTCTTTCGAGAGAAACTCCTTCTCCAGAAAGTTTCCGAATTTTAGCAACAAAAGTCTTGCCTTCGGATCTGTGATAGAAGGTGTATCCAATAGTTTCCTTTGGATATCCTATGAAGACGCACTTCTCCGATTTGAGTTTGAGCTTATCAGGATGAAACTTTTTCATATAAGCATCGCAACCCCAAACTTTAAGAAACGACAGCTTAGGTTTCTTGCCAAACCATAGTTCACACGGTGTCGTCTCAACGGATTTAGATGGTGCCCTATTTAACATGAATGCAGTTATCTCTAATGCATGACCCCAAAAACGATAGTGGTAAATCGGTAAGAAACATCATAGATTGCACTATATCCAATAAAGTACGGTTATGACGCTCAGACACACCATTATGCTGTGGTGTTCCAGGTGGCGTGAGTAGTGAAACTATTTCACATTGTTTTAACTGAAGACCAAACTCGTAACTCAAATACTCTTTTCCACGATCAGATCATAGAAACTTTATTTTCTTGTTACGATGATTTTCACTTCACTCTGAAATTCTTTGAACTTTTCAAATGTTTCAGACTTATGTTTCATCAAGTAGATATACTCATATCTGCTCAAATCATCTGTGAAGATCAGAAAATAATGATACCTGTCGCGAGCCTCAATATTGATCGGACCACATACATCAGTATGTATGATTTCCAACAAATCTGTTGCTCGCTCCATTGTTCCGAAGAACAGAGTCTTAGTCATCTTTCCCATGAGGCATGGTTCGCAAGCATCAACTGATTCATAATCAAGTGATTTCAAAAGCCCATCAGCATGGAGTTTCTTCATGCGCTTTACACCAATATGACCTAAACGGCAGTGCTACAAATAAGTTGCACTATCATTATTAACTTTGCATCTTTTGGTTTCAATATTATGAATATGTGTATTATTAAGATCGAGATCCAATGAACTATTTTCATTAGGTGTGTAACCATATAAGGTTTTATTCATGTAAACAGAACAACAATTTATTCTTTTACTTAAATGAATAACCGTATTACAATAAACATGATCAAATCATATTCATGCTCAACGCAAAAACCAAATAACACTTATTTAAGTTCAACACTAATCCCGAAAGTATAGGGGAGTGTGCGATGATGATCATATCAATCTTGGAACTACTTCCAACACACATCGTCACTTCACCCTTAACTAGTCTCTGTTTATTCTGCAACTCCCGTTTCGAGTTACTAATCTTAGCAACTGAACTAGCATCAAATACTGAGGGGTTGCTATAAACACTAGTATAGTACACATCAATAACATGTATATCAAATATACTTATGTTCACTTTGCCATCCTACTTATCCGCCAATCACTTGGGGTAGTTCCGCTTCCAGTGACCAGTCCCTTTGCAGTAGAATCACTTAGTCTCAGGCTTAGGATCAGACTTGGGCTTCTTCACTTGAGCAGCAACTTGCTTGCCGTTCTTCTTGAATTTCCCCTTCTTCCCTTTGCCCTTTTCTTGAAACTAGTGGTCTTGTCAACCATCAACACTTGATGTTTTTCTTGATTTCTACCTTCGTTGATTTCAGCATCACGAAGAGCTTGGGAGTTGTTTCCGTTATCCCTTGCATATTATAGTTCATCACGAAGTTCTACTAACTTAGTGATGATGACTAGAGAATTCTGTCAATCACTATCTTATCTGGAAGATCAACTCCCACTTGATTCAAGCGATTGTAGTACCCAGACAATCTGAGCACATGCTCACTAGTTGAGCGATTCTCCTCCATCTTTTAGCTATAGAACTTGCTGGAGACTTCATGTCTCTCAACTCGGGTATTTGCTTGAAATATTTACTTCAACTCCTGGAACATCTCATATGGTCCATGACGTTCAAAACGTCTTTGAAGTCCCGATTCTAAGCTGTTAAGCATGGTGCACTAAACTATCAAGTAGTCATCATATTGAGCAAGCCAAACGTTCATAACGTCTGCATCTGCTCCTGCAATAGGTCTGTGACCTAGCGGTGCATCAAGGACATAATTCTTCTGTGCAGCAATGAGGATAAACCTCAGATCACGGATCCAATCCGCATCATTGCTACTAACATCTTTCAACACAATTTTCTCTAGGAACATATCAAAATAAACATAGGGAAGCAACAACGCGAGCTATTGATCTACAACATGATTTGCAAAATACTACCAGGACTAAGTTCATGATAAATTTAAGTTCAATTTAATCATATTACTTAAGAACTCCCACTTAGATAGACATCCCTCTAATCCTCTAAGTGATCACGTGATCCAAATCAACTAAACCATAACCGATCATCACGTGAGATGGAGTAGTTTTCAATGGTGAACATCAATATGTTGATCATATCTACTATATGATTCACGCTCGACCTTTCGGTCTCTGTGTTCCGAGGCCATATCTGTATATGCTTGGCTCGTCAAGTATAACCTGAGTATTCCGCGTGTGCAACTGTTTTGCACCCGTTGTATTTGAACGTAGAGCCTATCACACCCGATCATCACGTGGTGTCTCAGCACGAAGAACTTTTGCAACGGTGCATACTCAGGGAGAACACTTCTTGATAATTTAGTGAGAGATCATCTTATAATGCTACCGTCAATCAAAGCAAGATAAGATGCATAAAAGGATAAACATCACATGCAATCAATATAAGTGATATGATATGGCCATCATCATCTTGTGCTTTGTGATCTCCATCTCCGAAGCACCGTCATGATCACCATCATCACCGGCGTGACACCTTGATCTCCATCGTAGCATCGTTGTCGTCTCGCCAATCTTATGCTTCCACGACTATCACTACCGCTTAGTAATAAAGTAAAGCATTACATCGCGATTGCATTGCATACAATAAAGCGACAACCATATGGCTCCTGCCAGTTGCCGATAACTCGGTTACAAAAACATGATCATCTCATACAATAAAATCAGCATCATGCCTTGACCATATCACATCACAACATGCCCTGCAAAAACAAGTTAGACGTCCTCTACTTTGTTGTTGCAAGTTTTACGTGGCTGCTACGGGCTTAAGTAAGAACTCATCTCACCTACGCATCAAAACCACAACGATAGTTCGTCAAATAGACTCCGTTTTAACCTTCTCAAGGACCGGGCGTAGTCACACTTGGTTCAACTAAAGTTGGAGAGACAGTCTTCCGCAAGCCATCTATGTGCAAAGCACGTCGAGGGAACCGGTCTCGCGTAAGAGTACGCGTAAGGTTGGTCCGGATCGTCTCACCCAACAATACCGCCGACCAAAGTATGACATGCTGGTAGGCAGTATGACTTGTATCACCCACAACTCACTTGTGTTCTACTCGTGCATATAACATCAAACCATAAAACCTAGGCTCGGATGCCACTGTTGGGGAACGTAGTAATTTCGAAAATTTTCCTACGCACACGCAAGATCATGGTGATGCATAGCAACGAGGGGGAGAGTGTTGTCTACGTACCAACGCAGACCGACTGCGGAAGCGATCACACAACGTAGAGGAAGTAGTCGTACGTCTTCTTTCCGATCCGACCGATCCAAGCACCGTTACTCCGGCACCTCCGAGTTCTTAGCACACGTTCAGCTCGATGACGATCCTCCGGCTCCGATCCAGCAAAGTGTTGAGGAAGAGTTCCGTCAGCACAACGGCGTGGTGACGATCTTGATGTACTACCGACGCAGGGCTTCGCCTAAGCTCTACAACGATATGACCGAGGTGGAATTTGGTGGCAGGGGGCACCGCACACGGCTAAGGAACGATCAACAATGATCAATTGTGTGTCTATGGGGTGCCCCCTGCCCCTGTATATAAAGGATGGAGGAGGAGGTGGCCGGCCAAGGCATAAGGTGCGGCCAGGATGGGAGTCCTACTAGGACTCCAAGTCCTAGTAGGAGTCCATCAAGAGGGGAGGAAGGGAGAAGGAATAGGAGGAGTAGGAAAGGTGGCCGGCCCCCTTTTCCCTAGTCCAATTCGGACCAAAGGGGAGGGGGGCGCAGCAGCCTTTTCCTCTTCCCACTAAAGCCCATCAAGGCCCATTACTTCTCCCGTAACTACCCGGTACTCCGAAAAATACCCGAATCACTTGGAACCTTTCCGATGTCCGAATATAGTCGTCCAATATATCAATCTTTACGTCTCGACTATTTCGAGACTCCTCGTCATGTCCCCGATCTCATCCGGGACTCCGAACTCCTTCGGTACATCAAAACTCATAAACTCATAATACAACTGTCATCGAAACCTTAAGCGTGCGGACCCTACGGTTCGAGAACAATGTAGACATGACCGAGACACGTCTCCGGTCAATAACCAATAGCGGGACCTGGATGCCCATATTGGCTCCTACATATTCTACGAAGATCTTTATCGGTCAGACCGCATAACAACATACGTTGTTCCCTTTGTCATCGGTATGTTACTTGCCCGAGATTCGATCGTCGGTATCCAATACCTAGTTCAATCTCGTTACCGGCAAGTCTCTTTACTCGTTCCGTAATACATCATCTCACAACTAACATATTAGTTGCAGTGCTTGCAAGGCTTATGTGATGTGCATTGCCGAGAGGGCCCAGAGATACCTCTCCGACATTCGGAGTGACAAATCCTAATCTCGGAATACGCCAACCCAACATCTACCTTTGGAGACACCTGTAGTACTCCTTTATAATCACCCAGTTACGTTGTGATGTTTGGTAGCACCCAAAGTGTTCCTCCGGTAAACGGGAGTTGCATAATCTCATAGTCATAGAAACATGTATAAGTCATGAAGAATAGCAACAGCAACATACTAAACGATCGTGTGCTAAGCTAATGGAATGGGTCATGTCAATCAGATCATTCAACTAATGATGTGACCTCGTTAATCAAATAACAACTCTTTTGTCCATGGTTAGGAAACATAACCATCTTTGATTAACGAGCTAGTCAAGTAGAGGCATACTAGTGACACTCTGTTTGTCTATGTATTCACACATGTATTATGTTTCCGGTTAATACAATTCTAGCATGAATAATAAACATTTATCATGATATAAAGAAATAAATAATAACTTTATTATTGCCTCTAGGGCATATTTCCTTCAAATCCAACCTACAAGTGATAGACAACAAACAACATGCAGAAACTAATTTGTAATCGTAGGGCTATCTAATCTAATACACACACAAACAAATCTAGTGTCATAGGCTTATCTAATCTAATACACGCACAAACAAAAAACATCTACTCCAACAGATGTAATGCGAAGATTATGCGCTAATTAATCTTAGTCTTATCGAATCTAACACACACACAAAGAAAAGCATCATGGATGCGGTACGGTTGCCAACATACTGGATCGGTCGATGAATATGGAAGTTGTCGGCGTTGTAACGTGGACGCAGTTCGTCCACGACGGCCAGCACGCGCTGACGATCTGGATGTTCTCGACGATCTTGGTGGAGTTGGGCTGATGCTAGGGACGCAGCTGTCGTCGACTCGGCGGTAGGAGCCGTCGTAGACGACATGAAAGACGATGCCGAGACTATATAGGAGGAGGAGGATCTCCTAGGTCATCGTAACCACCAGGGAAAGTACGTCCGTGATCTTTGCCTTCCTTGGTTGAGGAGAGGCAGTACGTGCTCCTAAATTGAAGGGATAGGCTTCCCACGCTCGAGTTTTTTTTTGTAGATTCCATCCGGGAATTGTGTAACAAATCGCACGTGCTCTCTCTTTGAGCGACGAGGGGCTCGTTTCATGTACTTTTTTTCTTTTCTTTTTCATATTACAAAATTTTGATATCAAATAATTATTTCAAGTCAACCAAATGGCCCCAAATTTTTTTCACACAATGGGATGACCATGGACATCATGCATGCCAATTCTCATCGATTTCCAACACTCGATGCATTTACTAGGATTTTGCCGGCGAAAAGAACCCGAAACGCTGCCCGGATGTGATGCAACGTTCGTTCGGTGTCAGCAATGGCTCACATGTTGCATGGGGCCTACATTGGGCATCCTCACATGGTGCCAAAGTTTGGTGTCATTTCATCCAGGCCAGCACATAGCACATGTGCAATCACCATCATTCGGGTCTGCCGGAGGGGGAGCCCGAAGGACGTTGTTTTTCT
>NC_057809.1:616728817-616739720 GCF_018294505.1 Triticum aestivum
CAAATGGCCCTAAATTTTTTTCACACAATGGGATGACCATGAACATCATGCATGCCAATTCTCATCGATTTCCGACACTCGATGCATTTACCAGGATTTTGCCGGCGAAAAGAACTCGAAATGCTGCCCGAACGTGAGGCAACGTTCGTTCGGTGTCAGGAATGGCTCACATGTTGCATGGGCGCCTACATTGGGCATCCTCACATGGTGCCAAAGTTTGGTGTCATTTCATGCAGGTCAGCACATACCACATGTGCAATCACCATCATTCGGGTCTGCCGGAGGGGGAGCCCGAAGGACGTTGTTTTTCTGGACTCAACCAAATGGAATTTTGAAAATAGAATGAAAATTATATTTAAGAAGTGAAATAGAAGACAACATACATTCATAGAATTTTGATTTTTACAACTATAATAAGAAATAAAATACAAAACATATACTTCAATTTTAAAACTCTAAGAAGAAATAACAAAGAAAAAGTATATTTGATATACCTTTTTTGAAATAGAAAACAGAAAAGATATATTATAATAAAGATGAAACATATTATATTGCATTTTTTGAATTTTAATAGTGCGAGAATAACTGAAGGAGTAAAAATATATTAGATTTTAAGTTATTGTATAGATAAAAATTAATAAATATTTAAATGAATAAGTGAAATATAAGACATTAATTTTTCGTACACATTGAATAAGTGAAATATAACACATTGAAGCAGCTCGGTTTTAAATATGGTAATAATCTGCGCGCGGGTGAGGCTGGCCTGCGACGGCCCACCCGAATTAGGCCCAAGCGAGCGTCAATGATTACTCATAAGTCAGAATAAGTGAAATGGTGAGGCCTAACTCCTACATCTAATTAAAATACCCTAACTCCAGCATCTAATTAAAAAACACTAACTCCTAGATCCATTGGAACATTGAATCACAAAATTTACTTACATATATCATTGGATATAAATGAATCCACTACAAATAACACTAACTCATACATCTAATTAAAATATCATAACTCTTACTTCTACTGCATATTCAGTCACACCATTTAATTACATTTATCTTTACCTATATATGAATCCAATACAGAAGAAACCTAACTAAACATCTAATTAAGAAACACTAACTAGTACATCTACTACACATTCAATCACAGAATCTATATAACTGTCTATAAATGAATAATACAATAAACCTTAACTAATCAACTAATTTAAAAACCATAACTACTACATCTACTGGATGACTCAATCATAGGTCCAACATATAACTGGCTATAAATGAATCCAATACAAGAAAACCCTAACTAAACATCTAATTAAAAAACCCTAACTACTACATCTACTGGATGATTCATATGACATTCATGCATGGAGTTATGCAACAACAATTTAATATGAGTTGGTCATCTGGCATAGTTGCATGTCTAGCAAACCTACTTATGGTTCACTTTATAAGTACAGGAATCCTACAGATCAAAAATAAACCTACCTACAATTTGAGTTTATGGATAATGAAGTGAAGCTCCTAACTATTTTGAAATTGTGCACTAGTTAAACATACTGTGTTCATTTCAACAATTAATTGATAGACTTCAAATGAACGAAGTAGGATTTTAACCTCATTTGTACAATATCAACTTTAATAGATACACTGGGTGGCGGCTCAGCCCCTGCCATGGCCCACTGAGGGAATATGCAAAACAAATCTAACAACATATACAGCACATAACAAAATCTGAGCACATGAGGCAATCCAGATTCCAATATAAAAAACCTAGCTCTCATTATGATCTCTCTAGCATTCAACCACGAATCAACTACAAAAAAACCCTAACTCTCAAATGGGGTTCCCCATTCAATCAAAAAACCCTAACAAGCAGAAGGGGGTGCCGCATTCAATCACAGATCTACAATAAAAAAACCTATCTACTAAATCTTCTGCTTATCAACTACAACTATGAGAGGAGGGGAACGAGAAGCATTACCACATCCACCACCTGCTTGTCGCTCGCCTCCGCACCTGCATCCAGTGCGCCGCCAGACGCCGTCACCACCAGGTCCGGCACGACGGAGTCCGAGCCCACCACCCCCTGCTCCACCAGATCCGCCGCCGCAGCGACCGATCCAGCGACTTCGGGTGCAACATCTCCCGCACCGCCGACGGCGGCCACTTCTTGGACGGCATCTGCCGCGGTGTTTGCGGCCTCGACCGCAACTCCGTGCGCAGCGGCGGCAGCGCCACCACCTTGCGCCATCGAAGCCTAAGAGAGCCCACCGGAGAGAGGAAGGCGGTGGGGTTGAGCGAGTAGGTGCGGTGGCGGGGCGATGAAGACTAGGGGGAGACAATGCGGCAAGGAGAGAGGGAGTGAGCCGATTTGGGGTGAAATGGTGGGGGCGATGCGGCCGGTGGTGGTTTCCCTCCCTCTTTATAGGATGTGACGTTTTTGGAAGTTTTCGTGCGCCGCGTGGCTAGCCCACGACCGCCGCACGTGAAGAGGGAGAACGATGCGCCCACGCCCACGACCGCCGCACGTGACAAGGGAAAACGATACGCCCACGTACAATACATGTATACCCTTAGTGTACAAAAGTAATCGGGCCGGTGCGGGCTTGTACAGGGCTGTACCCGCGCTCTCCGCGGGCATAAAAAGACAATCGTGCCCCTCTTCACGAATCGTTTTTGACAGATCTCAGCCGTCCTTATGTTTCTCCCCCTCGCGTTCAGCCCAGGGGGAGCACCGGAACAGAAACGTCTTATGGCAGGGCGAACGCATGGGTGCCAGGCTGCAAGGGTATGCGGGTCGGGCAGGGCGCTGTGACGTGTGAATCCCCCGACCAATAGTTGTCTGCTTAGCTAGAATAGTTGGTAGTTGATACAAGAATTTTGTTTTACCGTATACTTAGTCTGACTAGTATATATGGACGATCTAGTTATCAACTCATCGATCAGTATGTTGTCAAAAAAGTGTAAACCTCTTTGATTTCTTTCTTGGAACAATCCGTTGCATGAAGTACATGTTCCGACCGTGGTTAGCAGGGTTTGTAAGGTCTGTTTGTTCTATCGATTGTGGTTATCAGACGATTATCATAATTCTACGAAAATGTTAATGCTCACACGTGTGGGCGTTAGCCAACTCGTTCACACGTCTCCATCACCGTCCAGTAACTTCTGCACGAATCTTGGCACAAATTAGCTCATTTTGTATGCCACGTAAGACAATTCGCGTGTGTGGTGTGAGAGAGGTCGCCCACACATCTGTTTTACCACACGGAGGGGCTAGTGTGTGGGTGTTTAGCAGTTCGCCCACACACCAGTTTTTTAGTCACGCACAAGGGCTGGTGTGTGGGCGTTTGTCATCTCGCCCACACACCCGCCTCCTCTTCCACACCCAAGCTGCCAGTTGCCATGCGTTTTGCAGTGTACCTGGCAACTGCCCTAATATGATTGCAAGCAGATGTCAACTCTCTCTTTTTTTATCCGAACATGTCAGTTGCCATATGTTTTGCATGGTACATGGCAAACTGCCCTAGCGTGCACGTAAGCAGATGGCAACTCTTTCTTTTTAAATAGCAACTGCCCTAGTGTGCTTGTGAGCACATGGCAACTCTCTCTTTTACCCAAACATGTTTTTTGTCATGCCTTTTTTTGTAGCGCTACATGGCAACTGCCTAGTGTTAGTAGGTGGCAACTCCTAAAGTTTTGAAATCATGGCAATTGCAGTAGACCAGACCACACATGGCAACAGCTGTAGTTGTCCAGAAAATGGCAATCTGGAACTTTGACCTGAGATGGCAACTGCAGTTGAGCAAACATGGCAACTGTAGTTGTCTGACATGGCAACCGCAGTTCAGCAACATGGCAACTGCACTTAAACGAACATGGGCGAGAGTCCGGCCCATGGCAACTGCGGGGCATGCGGTAAAGTGTCACGTGGGGCGTGCGGGACCACGAGGTACGAGGCCTGACGTACCGGGCGTGTGGGCGTTATCTATTTTGCCCACACGCACGCGTGTAAGAGGGACCGGGAGGGAAAAAAGAGGCGTGTGGGCGCTAATTATTTTGCCCACACACAGACTTGTGGGCTGGTCCTCTTAGGCACCACACAGAATGTGTGGGAAGATTCCTTAACGCCCACACGTGTGGCAGTTATCGGTGTCCCAATTCTATTGGTTATACTCCCTCCGTTCCATAATGTAGTGCCTATAGATTCTTTAAAAAGTCAAACCTCACAAACTTTGACCAAGTTTGTGGAGAAAAATATTTACATCTAGAGTGCGAAACATATATCACTAGATTCATCATAAGTTGTAGTTTCACATTATATATTTTTGGTATTGTAAATATAAATATTTTTCTCTACAAACTTGATCAAAGTTTGCAAAGTTTGACTTCTCAAAAAATCTTTAGGCACTACATTATGGAACAGAGGGAGTAATATAACTAAATAGTAAAATACATCAAAGCATGTATATTGAAACAAATACTAGCAACAAAGACCTATGATATATACTTACCATACTCACTGAAACAATGGATGAACGGTAAAAAAGTTACATATATGACAATGTTTAAATACTAGAAGACCTAAAATCCAACTAAAAAAGGACCTAAAATCCTTTTAACTGGACACAGCGGACAAATTTTCTGCTTTAACCTTTTGTGCAAACAAATTCCAGAATTGACCTCGCTTGTAAAAGAAATTCGAATCTGACCTTTTTTTATCACGCCAACATCTTTGGCGTTTGGCTTACACAGGAGACGCCATGGTCCATGGCGTCTGGACCTGGCCTGCATGAGCTTAGTTGGCGTTGGCGTGGCAAGACGAAACGCCATGCTCCTTGGCGTTTGGTCCTTGGGCGCTCAGATTTGACTAGCTGCCGTCGCTGCATACATGCACGTCGTCTGCCTCACTGCCTGCCATAGCATACTTAGGTGAGTGACATGAGACGTAGGTTCTATGCGTGCATGCATGCATGCATGCATGGATAAGTACTGCCTGCCATAGCATACTTAGGTGAGTGACATGAGACGTAGGTTCTATGCGTGCATGCATGCATGCATGCATGGATAAGTAGGTTGTTATGTGGCGGAGCACGTTGATTATCACCGATGAGCCGTGACAGTGTCCCTAGTTTTTTCATGATCTGCTTTATGTTAAGAAAACGGAATTGCTATTTTTCATCCGGATGAAAAGAATTCACGTTCATCTGTTTTTTTGTCCGTCCGTTTCCTGCCTCAAGATTCACGTTCGATTCTAGCCTCGCGGGTGTTTTTTTGTTACCGGACCCGAAACCATGCCCTGGAGACCCATTAATCCCGAACAGGTCCGTGTACTAGGGGTTTTTCTTTTTCTTTGAATTTCCTATTATCTCCTGCGGTGACTTTGTCTGTTTCCCTTCCCCATTTCGAGCGGCGAGGTCTTGGAGGCAGAGAGGAGAGGGCCATGGCAATTTGGGTGGTTATCTCTGCCGCTGATCTCCGGAGAGCGAGCCTGTGGTTGGCGTCCTCCCCCTACCCCCTGTTGCTTCTCCTGCAAGCGCGTCGAGGAAGAGGAGAAGTCGACGCATGGTGATTCCGCGGCGGTATCTCATCTGCTACCGTTGATTTCGCGCCGCTCCTCGTTGCTGTTTTGTTCTCCGAGCGCTGTGCCTCACTTCTTCCTGCAACGAGGATTGTTTTGCCAATATCCTCCCCCTGTCTTCACTTCGATGCAATTTCTGTAGGATTTTGCTAGATCTGGCGTAGTGGCGTTTTTGTTCCCATGTGCAGTGGTGGATCGAGCGCTTCTTAGGCTGTTTTGTGGTGGTTCCTATATTTTCCGGTTATTGATGGAGAGGGAGCAACATCTCAGTAGATGTAGATGCGGCAGCGCCTGGTCCATGTAGTTGTAGGGGTCAGTTTCCGCCCATGTCTACTTTTGATTTTCTGCTCCCCGTTCAGTGCTCCTATATGTGCACTGCCCATAGATACGTGGATGTAACTGATTTGAATGAGCTCCTAGATGTTTTGGACTGTATGTGTGTATGACGCGAGTTGTTTCTGTCAGTGTGCTGTATTATTAATTTGAGCAATTTTAGAGTGATTGGGACTGACTTTTTACCAGTTAAGCGTCAGCAATGTGCAGGTTTCAGTGATTTTTCGAGTGCTTTTGTATCTGTCTTTGTAAATTCAGTTATGTGTAAGTTGATTTACAGTGTAATCCCTAGTGTTTTTTGACTGTATTTAGATGATTTTTACAGTGTAATTAGTTAGTGGATTTACAATGTAATTCTTAGTGCATTTCAAAATGCAACTTTGGTTGATTCCTAGTGTATTTTTACAGTGTAAATCCCAGTGTAGTCACACCGTAATTCTTTTGTAGTTTTACTGTGTAAATCTTAGTGCCATGGCACTGTATTTTCCTTATCTTATTAGTGGCTTTTTTGGTGGGTCTAGCTCGCCTTTGTGGCTCTGAAATAAGTTCGTGACTGATATGAGCCTGTGTCTACATGCTCAGACCTTTGCCAATGGGTGTGTGAAGTGTGGTTTGCATCTAACTGGCTGCTTTTTTTGCATTTTTGTGTGGATCGATGTGTGTTTGCAATCGTTTTTTGAAACACTAGTAATACTTACTAAGTAGTTTTTTAATCTATGTGGCTGCAGTGTAAATGTGATCCTCTCTCATCTTAAAAAGCAGCGTTTGTCTCTGGTTTTTTGTAATATCTTTTAGTGTAACTCTCAAAGTATTTTTAGTGGATTTTTTACACTGTCATTATCTTGTTTTGATACAGTGTAATTCTCAGTATTTTACACTGTAATTATCTTTGTTTTACAGTGTAATTCTTCAAGGATTTGCACTGTATCTTACTGGATTTTACAGTGTAATTCTCAAAGTATTTTCATTGTAATATCTTTTGGTGTTTCTCTCACGGTATTTGTAGTGGATTTTTGTTTTCATATATACAGTGTAATTCTCAAAGTATTTACACTGTAATTTTTTAGTGTAACTCTCAAATGATTTTACACTGTAATCGTCTTGTTTGATGTAGTGTAATTATCTTGTTTTGATACAGTGTAAATCTCAAAGTATTTGTACTGTAATATCTTACTGTATTTTATAGTGTAATTCTCAAAGGATTTACACTGTAACTCTCTTATTGGATTTACAGTGTAATTCTCAAAGTATTTTCACTGTAATATCTTTTGGTGTTTCTCTCACGGTATTTGTAGTGGATTTTTCGCGCTCTAATTATCTTGTTTGATTACAATGTAATTCTCATAGTATTTACACCGTAGCGGATTTTTCGCACTGTAATTACAGTTTAATTCTCATAGTATTTACACTGTAATTTTTTAGTGTAACTCTCAAATGGTTTTACACTGTAATCATCTTGTTTGATCTAGTGTAATTATCTTGTTTTGATAGTGTAAATCTCAAAGTATTTACACTGTAATATCTTAGTAGATTTACAGTGTAATTCTCATTTTTGGATTTACACTATATTTTGTTTATTTATTTATTTGCATTTTTACTGTGTAACCATCATTGGATTTACACTCTAACTATTTACTGGCTTTGTTAGTGGGTTTTACACTGCAATTCTTAGTGGTTTTACTTGTAAATCTTAGCACCATTTGTACTAGTATCCATTTGCTTTGCTCTAATGCATTTTAGTCTTATTTTCTTCAGTGTAACAAGCACTTTAATTCTACCGATAGCACTTTATTTTCTTTCTAACATGAAAAAGATTAACTTCGAAGAGTTTCATGTGTTGTACCCAGCTGTCCCTAAGCAAGATAATCAGTATTTAAGTTTTTCTGCCTTTTCATGTTCTTGTTTAATTTTTATATAGATTTGTATGAAAGCTTTATTTTTCTTATTTGTGTTCTTTTTTATCTTTTCAGCCATGATTGTGGTGTCTTCACATTTAAGTATATGGAGATATTCACACCAAGAACTCAGATGGCAAACTTTTTCTGCAGTGCAGACATTCCAAATCTTAGGATTAGATATGCGAATGACATGTTTTTCAGTCCCATGAACAGCTGCGACAAGTCTTTCGTAACTGATTCCTATCGTGATGTATGTTCTTTACTTTTCGTGTCATTTGTTTCATTTTCTTATTCTCCTTTTTAGCTTCTTGTTTCTTTTACTAACATTATGGGTCTCTTTGAATTTTTGTGAGAGGCAATGCCAGGTGAGGTTAAACATGTGCACGGTCCTAGCACAAATGGTGGCTGAGTTCTTTTTTTAGTAGCATGTGATCTGAAGAAAGTAGCATGCAATCTGAGCATATCAGCATTTTTGATTTAGTAGTGGTCTGTATGTTTTTTCATTTTGATTGTAATGTCATGTCTTTATGCCTGGAACTCTGCAGTACGTATTTCGAGCAGATTTTTGATTCTATATCAGGGGTCCTTTTTTGTTAATGATCATTTGTTCCTTGTATCTCAATTTATCCTTTCTTCACCTTTTTGTTGGTGCTGCTTTTTTGACTGACTTTGGTAAAGTTTGGGAGTGTCATTTTAGTGCATTTACAGTGTCATTTTTGTGGATTTTACAGTGTCTTTTTCATTGCATCTTACATTGTAATTCTTAGTGGGGCATTGTAGAAATTAGTATCTATTTAGTGATTTTACACTCATTTTCTGGGTGGTAATATCATTGTAATTTTACCTCTTCTTTGTCAATGTATTTTTGTAGGTGACCTCATCCTGGTCCTTTAACCTCCTCCGTTTGTTTTGCTTTTTAGCTGCTTTTTCTGTTTGTTCCGGGTTGGAAAAGTGGGCATGTGGACCCGTTAGTCTATTTAAAAGTTGGGGCAGAAAAGAAAATAGAAAAAAGACAAACAGGGGACATGGGACAGTTGGCATCCTTCAGTCATAGTTTAAAAAACCGGACCGGACCGGCGGTCGAACCGGAAAAAACCAGAACCGGCAGCCTCATCGGGTTTTAAGCTAATAAGACCGATATGCAATCAAACCGGAAAAAACCGATCAAACCGGCCGGTTTTCCGGAAAACCGGTGAAAAACCGGGTAATTGAACCGGGAAAAACCAGGGAAAAAAGTTCTAATAGAAAGTGGGAAAGTGGGATTGGATCCAATGGCATGTGAGTAGTAGGCGGGGCCTGCCCATGGCCCAATAACCAACTTAGTTGTGCTACTTTGTTGTCCACTACATGGTTATAATTTTATTTGAGCATTGTTTCACTCTATATTAGCACATATACTAATCAATATATATTATTTTATTTCTTAAAAAACCAACAATCGATCCGGTGAACCGGCGGTCCGACCGGTAAAAACCTGAACCGACAACCTTTCCGGTTCGGTTTTTTAAACTATGCCTGCAGTTGGATGGAAAATATGGATGAGAGCGAATTGTATTTCATCCGGATGTAGAGTAGATAGTCCCTAAAAAAATTAGCTGACCCACGAATGGTAAAATCGATATATACTCCACCATAAGTGCTACTAGATAGATTCCTTAACCAAGTCTTGGGTATCATCATTACGCTCTTGTATGCAACTGTACTACAATGTTAGAACATCTGCGGCCGGACACCTCAAACCATCCCTTATACGCCCGCGGAAGTGCCCGGTCAGTGACCGGATAGGAAAGAGAAGAAAAAACACGACCCAACCGCACCCACCGTATCATTCCTATACGCCAGGGCTGTCTGCGAACCCTCATATCCATCTCAAACATGGGGAGGATATGAGGGCTCGCAGATGCCTCCGGGCATTCCGCACTGTAGGACGCGTACCCACCACGGACCATCTTTTCTCTTTCTTTGTTCATTCTTTTATTTCTCTCTCTTCATCTCCATCAATCATGTGCAAGTGTCTGGATATATGAGAAAAAAAATGAGTGTGGTTGCGCAGACGGATAAATAGAGGTTCAGAACGGACACATCTGGTCACTGACCGGCCGCGTCCACGAGCGTTTAAGGGGTCATATTTGCTATGTCTGGCTGTAGTGCTCTTAGCATTCTTGCACCGTAGTTCCCTTTCAGAGTACGGAGTACATAGCACCAAAATCACCGAGACGTTCCTCTTTGGTTCTGAATTGAGTGAAATGCATAAAACCAACACAGTCATGTCCGTAAATGCAGAAAACCATCACAATCGTGTCCGTAAATGCAATAAACCGCCATTTTATAAATTATAACAAAACGCACAACACGTAGCTCTTGACAGTGAAAAAAACACTGACCAAAATTTGAATCTCGTTTTGACGTGGCAAATCATTCGCGTGACAAAGGGATATACAACGCTCACAAGGGGTCGAGAGAGGGACGAGGGGTCGAGAGAACTAAATAAGAAGAAGAAGAGGAGAGGAAGAAGAGGAGAAATAAATAAGAAGAAGAAAAAAGAAGAAAAAGAAGAGGAGAAATAAATAAGAAGAAGAAAAAAGAAGAAAAAGAAGAGGAGAAGAAGAAAGGAATAGTGGAGAAGAAGAAAAAATAGAATTATTCTTCTTCTCCTCTAGCTATTCCCCCTCCCCGATAATTTCAACATGAGCGGAGAGGTCGATATAGCCCCTCCCCGACAACATGAGAGAGGGACGAGGGGTCGAGAGAACTAAATAAGATGATGATGTTTATGATGTTTTTTTTTCCTGTTGATGATATGATGATGTTGATGATGTTTTTTTCCTGTTGATGATATGATGATGTTTTTTTCTGTTGATGATATGATGATGTTTTTTTTCTGTTGATGATATATATGATGATGTTTTTTTTCATATATGCATTTTTTTCATATATATGATGATGCTAGTGGAGAGGAAAAAGTAAAATAAGGAAAAGGAAAATAAGTAGAGAAAGAAGGAGAAGAAGAAGGAGAAGACGAGGAGAGGAACAAAAGGAAGAGGAGAAGAAGAAAGGAATAGAGGAGAAGAAGAGAAAATTAGAATATA